>NW_020885666.1:0-10732 GCF_003945725.1 Corapipo altera
AGAGACCAGGAGTGACTGGGATCATACTGGGACTAACTGGGAGCATACTGGTAGTGACTGGGAGCATGCTGAGGTCAACTAGGACATACTGGAAGAGACTGGGAGTGATAAGGATCATACGGGGAGCTACTGGAGTCATAGCAGGGGTGAAGGGGAGCAACTGGAACCACAATGGGGCAAATGGGATCATACTGGGAACAGGTGGGCCTGTGCTGGGGTCATCCTGGGATCATATTGGGGGTGACTGGACTCATCCTGGGATCATACTGGAAGCAACTTGGACCATAAAGAGGGCAACTGGGAGTGACTGGATCTGCAGTGGGGCAACTGGGATTGACTGGGACCATGCTGGAAGAAGACTGGGATCATACTTGGATTGACAGGGTCTCTGCTGGAGGCAACTGGGAGCAACTGGGACCATGCAGGGGGAACTGCAATCATATTTGGATCATACTGGGATCCCCATAGCCCTCCAAGCGCCCCCTAAACCCACTCAAACCCCCCCCCCCCCCCCCCAGGAATCCACCCAACCCCTTTTCTGGGGGGACTTCTCTGGGCACTGGTGGTACTGGGAGCCCCCTCCGCTGCAGGTGAGGAGCTCTCGGGTGAGTGGGGGGTGGGAAGGGGGAGGTTGGTGGGAAAAGGGGTGTCAGAGGGGATAAAGGGGTGGTGGGACCCCAAACTGAGTGGGAGGGGAGTGGGAGCCCCAAAAGTGGAGGGGGAGGGATCTGAGGTTTGGGGGATGATGGGAAATGGGTGGGAGAGATCAGAAGATTGGGGAAGGGGGGAAGGTGGGACCCCCAAACTGAGCATGAGGGGGCTGGGGAGTGGGGTATGATGTGGAAGGGGTGAGAGAGTGTGGGAACAAGTGGAGTCACTCTGCACCTGCACTGAGTTAATGGGAATCCAAAGGGAGGATCTACAGTTGTTCTGATTCCCAAAGCTTTTACACTTCCTCAGAGTAATGATTTAATGGGATTGACTCCCAGAGCAGAAATTAAAAGTGTCTTCTTGATTGTCTTTGGTGTTGTTCTTCTGGCTCTCAGTGACTCCTGTCTGTACCAGGGTGCCAACCTGCCAGGGGTGAAGATGCTGCGCTCCAACGCAGAGGGAGCGTCCCTGAAAGGCTGCAACTCTGAGGAGCCATCAGGCCTTCAAGCTAATCTGGAAGGTAAGAAGCTTTTGCCTTGTCAATCTGTGCCAACTGAAGCCTGTGTTTGTGCATCTCTATGGCCCAGAGAAGGTCCAGCTGTGGTTTGTCCAACCCTGAGAATGGCCCACAAGGGCTGCCTTGAGTCTGTGACCATCTCAGCCCGAAATCCTCCTCCAATTCACACAGCTCTGAGGCAGCCCCAGTGTGCAGCTGCTGTGTTTCTGACTGTTTTTCCTCACAGAACTCCTTTCTGTGTGTGTTCCAGGTGCCAACCTGAAAGGAGTGGCCATGGAGGGCAGTCAGATGACAGGAATGAACCTCCGAGTTGCAACGCTGAGAAACACCAAACTAAAGAACTGTAACCTCGGGGGAGCAACGTTGGCAGGAACTTATTTGGAAGTGAGTTGGGATTCATTTTCCATCCTATTCCTTTCTCTCCTATAGTCAACTGGTAATTTGGGGGATTGCTGGCTTTTGGCTGAGCTCTCCAGCTTCAGAGTACAATGGAGTTCAGGTAAATGGACTTCAAGTAAAGCTTTGAACAGAGTTCTGGGTGCATTCCATTGACACTTCTTTTTCTTTTCCCCTTCCCAATTGGGACCTATCAGGTTGTGACCTCCAGGAAGCCAATTTGAGGGGCTCTGATGTGAAAGGAGCCATCTTTGAAGAGATGCTGAACCCCCTGCACACATCCCAGAACGTCAGATAGGGAAGAGAAGTCGTTGAAGAGGAAGGAATCCAAACATTTGTTGTGACTTTCTTCATCTCCTCCCCTTTCTGAGTTAGAAGGAATGGTTATTAGACAACTTCCATTTGCAGTAGTGCCTAAGTAGACTCTTTCTGATCACTTTTGGGGAGGGAATTTTTGTTTCAGAGGTGGAAAGAGAGAGTTTCTCCCTTTGTGAAGAGAGTGAGGAAGCGGGCTGGTTGTGAAACCAGAAAGTGGGGCTGGTTTGGGGGGGAGGTTTCAAGACTTCATTGTTTAGCATTGCCTGACTTTGGAGTGCATTTTAATTTCTAAAGCACAATATATGCAATTCTATTTATTAAGTCCGTAGCTGCAATATGAATAGAAAATGTTATTGCTGTATAGTAGCAAAGAAAGTTGAGGTTTACAGGTAGACAGGTGTCTTTACAGTCAGTGTCTTCATTCCTGCAGGGTGTTAATGCCAGGGGTGGTCACACAGTGCCCACAGGATGTGTTCAGGTCTCTGCTGGGGTGGAAAGAGTGAGGAACTGTCCTCAGAGGTCATCAATTGCTGTGGAGTAGTTGGAGTGCAGGTTTAGAGCAGCTTTATCCCCTCAAACGTGCAGAGGAAGCTGCTGCCCCTGCAGGGACCTGCCCAGAGCCCGGATTGAGTTCCTCCTGGAAGATCCCTGGGCAGAAATGGGATGTCTTAGTTAATGCTCTCCAAAGGAGTGTGAAATTGCACTCTCAATCCCAGCTGGGAAGAAAAATTCCCCTGCTTCCACATGTCCTGACCACTCCAGAGTGGAGTTCCTGTAGCTTTTTCCTTCTTTGTGGGAAATTCAATGGACAGAGGAAAACACAGAGCTTCTGCACCCAAAGCAGAGAGAAGCTCTGGGGCCACAGCACCTGCTCCCCCCTCTTCTCATCCCTTCAGGAGATGAAGAAATGGCCCTCAATGTTTCCCCTCAGTGTACTCTGCAAATCCTCCTTGAAAGCATGGGCATAATCCCATTTGCCAGCCAGATCCACTTTGGGCTGCTTAAAGTGGCTGTAAAAGCATCTTGCCTGGGGCCAAGTGCCCCTTCCACACTTGCTTTAGCTGTGGAAAAAAGAAGGGAAAGCTGTTTTTTGTGTGGGTACCCTTCGTGTCTCAGTGTTTGTGATCTTGGGAATCCTCACGAACCTGGAATAATATCAGATTATCTGTTGTCTAAAGATTTGTACCTGAAGATTGTTTGATATGTGTTTAAATCTTCCTTGAAAATACAACAGATAGAAAACAATGTAAAAAAAAGGAAAAAGAAAAAGGCAATACAAAGTAAAAAAGGGAGGAAAAAGAGGAAAAGGAGAAAAAAGAGAAAAAAAGATAGAAAAAACAGGTAAAAATGTGACAAATAAAAAAAAGAAGGAAAAAAGAGAAAAAAGAAAAAGAGAAAGAAAAAAAAGAAAAAAGGGGAAAAAAGGAAGCAGAAAGAAAAAAGGAGAGGAAAAAAAGAAAGAGAAAAGATAAGAAAAAAAAAAGACAGAAAACCAATAAACCCAAAAAAGTATTATCCTCACTCCACTCACATGGAAAGGGCCGCTCTGATCCACCGCAAGGACTACAACTCCCGTGCTGCCCGCGCAGTGCGCAGGCGGAGTGACGTGCGTGCCGTGGCGCGGCCGCGCGCTGATTGGCTGCGGCGGTGTTTTCTAAAGGCGGTGCGCGCCCAGCCCGCCGTGTTGGCTGCCGGGAATCGGTGATGGCGGCGGCGCCTGCCTTTGTTTGTGAGACCTGACGGGGGGTGCGGGAGAACGGGGCTCTGGGGATCCCCTCGGGGGCTGCGGGGAACGCGGCTGTGGGTGGAAAGGCTGGAGGGCTCTGGAGGGTTTGGCGGGGGGGGTTCGGGGATTCCCGAGGGTCAGAGCGCAGGGCCTTGGAACCGTCTCTGGGGCCGCGGTGCCCGGGGGCCTCCCAAGAACCCGGGTGTTGGATTCGATTGCCGAGAAAGTCCCTCGGAAAAAAAAATCAAAACCACCCAACGAAAAAAAGAACCTTAAAAGAAGGAGAAGTGAGAAAAAGTTGAAGGAAAAACTGCAAGGGCCAGGATGATTTGATTGCTTTGCTTCAGTTTTTCCTTGGTCTCCTCCTTCTCAGATTTTCTGCTCTCTTCCTTTACAGAAAGCTCTTCTGCTGTTGTGTGGTTTTGGGGTCCCTGGGGGGTCCCTGAGGAGGTTTTGGTGGGTCTCTGAAGGGGTTTAGTGTCCGGAGGGGACTTAAGGGGGGGAGTTGATGGTCCCTGAATGGGTTTGGGAATCCCTGAGGGAGTTTTGGAGTCTCTGAGGGAATTGGGAGGTCCCGAGGGGGCCTTTTTGGGGGGTCTTTGAAGCAGTTTTGTGGGTTTCTAGTGGGATTTTGGGAGTCCCAGACGGTTTTGAGGGTCCGTGAGGGGGTTTTTGGGATCCCTGAAAGGGCCTGGGGATCCCAGTTGGGTTTTGCAGGTCACTGAGAGGGTTTAGGGGGTCCTGGGGGTGGATGAGGTCTCTGAGGGGATTTGTGGGGTCCTTGAGGAGGTTTGGATGGGTCCAGAGGTGGATTTCTGAGGGGATTTCAGGGGTTTTGAGGGGATTTTATGGGGTCTCTGTGTCGGCAGACGGACTCCAGGGAAAGGGGATCCCAATTCCCCCCCTGAACACCAGAGCCCCCAATCATAGAATCATAGAATCATAGAATCATAGAATCATAGAATCATAGAATAGATTGGGTTGGAAAAGACCTCCAAGATCATCAAGTCCAACCCCTGATCCAACTCCAATTACTATATCATGGCACTAAGGGCCACGTCCAATCTCTTTTTAAAAACCTCCAGGGATGGTGAATCCACCACCTCTCTGGGTAGGCCGTTCCAATGCCTGATAACCCTCTCTGTAAAGAATTTCTTCCTAACATCTAACCTAAACCTCCCCTGGCAGAGCTTGAGCCCATGTCCCCTTGTCCTATTGTTGGTTGCCTGGGAGAAGAGACCAACCCCCACCTGGCTATAACCTCCCTTCAGGTAGTTGAAGAGAGTGATGAGGTCGCCTCTAAGCCTTCTCTTCTCCAGACTGAACAACCCCAGCTCTCTCAGCCTCTCCTCATAGGACTTGTGTTCCAGTCCCTTCACCAGCCTCGTTGCTCTTCTTTGGACCCGCTCCAGCACCTCAATATCCTTCCTGAACTGAGGGGCCCAGAGCTGAACACAATACTCCAGGTGTGGCCTCACCAATGCAGAGTACAGGGGAAGGATCACTTCCCTGCTCCTGCTGGCCACACTGTTCTTGATGCAGGCCAGGATGCCATTGGCCTTCTTGGCCACCTGAGCACACTGCTGGCTCATGTTCAGCCTCCTGTCGATCAGCACCCCCAGGTCCCTCTCCGCCTGGCTGCTCTCTAGCCACTCTGTGCCCAGCCTATAGCGCTGCAGGAGTTGTTGTGGCCAAAGTGCAGGACCCGGCACTTGGCCTTGTTGAACTTCATTCCATTGGAGTCAGCCCATCTCTCCAGTCTATCCAGATCCCTCTGCAGAGCCCTCCTGCCTTCCGGCAGGTCGACACTCCCTCCCAATTTGGTGTCATCAGCAAATTTGCTGATGATGGACTCAATCCCCTCATCTAAATCATCGATAAAGATGTTAAAAAGGACTGGGCCCAGCACTGACCCCTGGGGAACACCACTGGTGACCGGTCGCTAATTGGATGCAGCTCCGTTCACCAGCACTCTCTGGGCCCGGCCCTTGAGCCAGTTCCTGACCCAGAACAGAGTGCCCCTGCCCAAGCCGTGGGCTGCCAGCTTTTCCAGGAGTATGCTATGGGAGACAGTGTCAAAGGCTTTGCTGAAGTCCAGATAGACCACATCCACAGCCTTTCCCTCATCCACCAGGTGGGTCACCTGATCGTAAAAGGAGATCAGGTTGGTCAAACAGGATCTGCCCTTCCTAAACCCATGTTGGCTGGGTCTGATCCCTTGTCCATCCTGTAGCTGCTGTGTGATTTCACACAGGATGATCTGCTCCATAACTCTGCCAGGCACCGAGGTCAGGCTGACAGGCCTGTAGTTACCAGGGTCAGCCTTGCAGCCTTTTTTATGGATTGGGGTGATATTTGCCAACTTCCAGTCATATGGGACCTCCCCAGTCATATGGGACCTCCCCAAAACTCAGCATACAGAGACTCCACAGGGAGGGGGTCCCGAGGGTCCCCTAAAGCCCAGCAATGGGGTTCAGAGGATCTCCCAGCCCTCAGGGGAGGGGTCCTGGGAGTGCCCCCCCAAAGTGCGGGGGGCAGGTGTAGCAGATCCAGGTAAAGGGATCCCAGTGCCCCCAGTATAGCCCAGTGACGTCCCACTGCCCCCCAGTATGGCCCAGTGATGCTCCAGTGAGCACCCAGTAACCCCCAGTATGGCCCAGTAACCTGCCAGTGTCCCCCCCATGTGTCCTGGTGATCCCCCAGTAACTCTCCAGTCCCTCCCAGTGCCCTCCCAGCATCCCTCAGTTCCCCCCAGTCCCTCCCAGTGCCCCCTGCTTCTCCCCAGTGTGTCCCAGTATGCCCCAGTAATCACCCAGTGCCCCCCAAATCCCCCCAACTGTCCCCAGCATGTCCCCAGATGCCCTTGGCCTTTCTGTGAGCATGGGGGGGGGGGGGCGTTTTTGGAGTCAGAGGGTCCAGGGGGCTCCTGGGGTGAGATGGAGGGTTGGGGATATAAGGGATGAGGTTTGGGGACAGTGGAATTGGGGGTGTCAAAGGGGGGAAATTGGAAACACCAAAAGGGTCTTGGGGACATGAGGGGGGTCTCAGGACTGACTTGCTTATAGGGAAGCCCCTCCTCTCCCCCTCTAGGCCCCATTAACCTCCTCAAATGTCCCCCAGCTCCTCTTTTTTTCTTTTAATCCCCTCCCCCCCAGATACCTTTGACCTTCCAATGCCCACAAGATTCTTTTAACTCTCCCAAATGCACCCAAGGCCCCCAAAACACCCCAAATCCCCATCCAACCCCCCAAATCTCTCCCAGCTCGTCCTTCAAATCCCTCCCAACCCCCCCCAAAGAGGGATCACCTGGCACCCTGGGACAGGAACAGAGTGGACTGTACTGGGGGCACTGGGCTGTACTGGGAGAGCACTGGGGGGGGGCTCAGGTGTCCCACGACAAGGTGGCCCAGCTCCAGGAGAGATCTGGGGAGCACTGAGGAGGTACTGGTCTGTACTGGTCTGTCCTGGCTTGTACCCCCAATCCCCAAAGCCCCTCCTCAGGACCCTCCTGGACCCAAAAGCCCGCCCAGGCCCTCCCAGGCCCCGACTTGGTCCTGCTGCCCCTTGAGCATCTGCAGCTGCTGCAGAACCAGGCCTTTCATCATCAAATGTGCAGGTGACACCAAGCTGGGTGTGTTGATGTACTGGAAGGCAGGAGGGCTCTGCAGAGGGACCTGTGTGAGGAAGAGTGTGGCAGCAGGAGCAGGGAAGTGATTGTTGGGCTGGACTGAGTGCTGGTGAGGCCACCCCTGGCGTGCTGTGTCCAGCTCTGGGCCCCTGAGTTGAGGAAGGCCCTGGAGGGGCTGGAGCAGGTGCAGAGAAGAGCAGCGAGGCTGGGGAAGGGAGTGGAGCACAAGTGGGGTGAGGAGAGGCTGAGGGAGCTGGGGGTGTTGAGGCTGGAGAAGAGGAGGCTCAGGGGAGACCTCCTGACTGTCTGCAAGTCCCTGCCAGGAGGTTGGAGCCAGGTGGGGGTGGGGCTGTTGTGCCAGGAAGCAGCAGTAGGACAAGAGGGCTGGGTCTTGAGCTGTGCCAGGGGAGGTTTCGGTTGGATATTGGGAAGCAATTTTTTCCCCAGAGAATCATCAGGCCTTGGAATGGGCTGGGCAGGGTGGATTCAGCGTCCCTAGAGGTGTTGAAGGTGAGAGTGGATGTGGCATCAGTGCCATGGTCTGGGAAGCACAACGGGATTGGATCCAGGGCTGGACTTGATGATCTTGGAGGTCTTTTCCAACGTGGCTGATTCTGTGATTCTCTGATTCCCATTCCTATGGGAGCACATGCTTGAGGCTCTATCCCCAGGGTGATAGAGGTGTCTGTCCATATCTATGTCCAAGGTTAGTGTGTAAATGGGTGGTGTTAGAAAAGCAGGCTGAGTTCTGGGCTGGTTGTAGAAGGAGAAAGAAGCCCAGAGGCCAGTGCAAGCAGGCAGCCCTGAGCTTGCACATGATGTCCCCTCCCTGCAGGTTCCTGTCCTTGAGCCCAGAGCTGTCCCTGAGGTGAGGCTGAGAAGTGGCGCGGAGGTGAGGCCAGAGCTGTCCCTGAGGTGAGGCTGAGAATAAGTGCAAGGCAGAGGTGCTGCTGAGGAAGGAGAGCCCTGTGGTGGGGAAGAGACAGAGCTGTGCATGCCCATCCCCGAGCAGGTGCTGTGTCCATTCCCTGTGTGCCAGGTGAGCTGGGGCTTTGCTGCAGAGCTGCGGGCGCTGATTTGAGCGGCTCCAAGTGCTGAGATGGTGGGCACCCAGGAACACAAACTGTGCCTGGCCACGGAGCCTGCAAGGAGGAGCAGAGACAGCGGTGGCAGTGTGGGGGGCCAGGTTGTCCCTGTGCCTTCCCCTGCAGGCCCTGGCTGTCCCTGCCCCATCAGGTCCCTGCCTGTGCCCCCCGGGCTGAGCTCCCCCCAGGAAGTGCCGTGGAGCTGAAGCTGCTGCCATCCCCCCCTGCAGCCGCTGCCCCAGCCAAGGGAGCAGCAAAGGCAGGGCCAGGAGCAGAGGCAGCAGCAGGGGAGCCCTGGGAGGTCTGGAAGGTCTTGTGTGGGTCAGGAAAGAGGCGCTGGGCACGAGGCCGGGGCTGTGCTGAGCAGGCCCAGCCCTCACATCCCCCCAGCCAACGCTGGCTGCCTGGGGGGCTTGGGAGGGACCCCCATCCCGTGTGTCCCACACTGAGCTGGCAGAGAGAGAGCCAAGGGACAGGACCACGGGCAGGGCCACGGGTGAGGGACAGGCAGGGCCATTGCAGGGCCACGGTGAGGGCACAGCCTGTGGCAGCAGAGCTGCCCAGGGCCGGGGGCAGCTGGGGGTGTTGGGACCAGGCAGTGCTGGGGCTGAGCAGAGCACGAGGCCTCTTGCAGAGCCCTGGAGCAGCCTCCCACTTGCCAGCCCTGCCCTGGTGGGGTGACACTGTCCCCTCCCTACAAGACACTCCCCCAGAAATCTTCATGGGGGGCCTTTTGTGTCTGTTCCTGGTTGCTGATTCCTGCTGGTGACCTGAGGGAGCCTCTGCAATCCCATGCATGGGGCACAATCTCCTCTGCAGAGCTTGACTCCCTGCAGACTTTGCAGGGAAATCTGTGCTGGCAGCCCGCACTCTCCCCAGGATATCTGGGATGAGTTCCTCCTTCCCAGGCACCCATGTGGGGAGGGTGATTGTTCTCCTGCTGTTGCTGCTCCGCCCCTGTCCCTGCCCTTCCTGCTGCTGTCAGGTGAGCGGAGAGGCCACGATGGGAAAGGGGTGAGAGAAGCGAAAAGAGCAGGTGGAACCCCCAAAGGGAGGTTGAGGGGCAGTGGGTCACCCTCAAAGGGAGCTGGGGGAGCCGGGGTTTGGGGGCTGGTGGGAGAGGGGGGTAAAGGGAGGGGGGAGAGCGGGAGCGGGGTTGCTGTGGCAGTCCCTCTGTGTCCCCATGCCTTGATCCCTGGAGTATGGGGCAGGCTGGAGAGAGGGGGGAGCTGTGAGAGCCCCAAGAGCCTGGAGAGGGAAGCACCGAGAAGGGGAAGCCTGGACAGTGGGGACCCCTGGAATCCCCAGGACAAGAGTGGAGAACCTGGAGAGGGGGAATGTCTGGGAACGCAGCACCCCGAAGGCGTAAGGCAGAGGAGGAGGTACCCTTGGCACCCCCAGCATTCCTAAGTGGGACCCCCATTATTGCAGAGAGGGGAGACCCTCTGAAACCCAGAGGGAGACAGAGAGGGGGAACTTCTAGAAGAGTTTTGCGGGCTAATCTTCATATTTTGGAGTATATTTTAGCTGAATCTTAACTTTTTGCAGTTTATGGAGGGAGACTTCATCTCACTATTTCTCAGGGGTTTTTTGCCTGAAGCTAGGTGTTTTGGGTTTTTCTGGGCTGAATCTTGGTGTGTTGGAACTTTTTATGGACATGGGATGCCCAGTGAGCTCTAGAGATGGACTTGGGCAGGAGGAACCCCCAAGCCAATGCACTCAGCCCTTGTTTTCCCCCATCAGGATTTGTCCTTCCCAAAGCTTGGGCGGATGGAGGAGGAGGCTGCGAGGAAGAGGAAGATGCCTTGGGCCCCCCAGGCAGGTGAGGAGGAAGTCAGTGGCCCTTTGGGCGGGTGTTGTGCTGGCTCTGTCAGCCGAGCATGGCCCCGGCTGCAGGACAACCCCGCTGCCGCCGCCGTCCTGCCGGGGCCGGAGTTGGGGGGATGTCCTTGGCCTTCCCTGAGGGCCAGAGGTAAATCCCCTCCCTGTCCTTCTTGCTTCCTGCCCCAGACCCCGAGCTGAGGACGGAGAGCCCGGAGGACAATTCCCCCCGTGAGACCCTGGTGGGAGAGGCCGTTTTGAAGGGCTCCCCGGCGCAGGAAGGCAACGGGGAGGAAAAGGGCCGGAGATCCCCCCGCAGGAGGGGCTCCAAAGCCATCCCAGGGTGCTCTGAGGAGGAAAGAGCCAGCCTGTGCTGGGAAGGCGGCTGGAGCTTGAGGCGAAGCTCTGACCTGGTGGTCAATGAACAGCCTCCCAGCAGGGAGAAACCCTTCAGGTGCTTGGAATGTGGGAAGAGCTTCAGGAAGAGCACCCACCTGATCCGACACCAGCACATCCACACTGAGGAACGGCCCTACCCGTGTGGGGAATGTGGGAAGAGCTTCAGGGACAGCTCCAACCTGATCGAACAC
>NW_020885667.1:0-10721 GCF_003945725.1 Corapipo altera
GCAGGGGAGGGGGGTTCTGCCCCTCTGCTCCGCTCAGCTGAGACCCCACCTGCAGTGCTGCCTCCAGCTCTGGGCTCCTCTGACTGTCTGGAACGCACCCGCCTGCAAGGGGAATGGCTTGGGGGGATTCCCCTGCCAGCCCTGGCATCTCCTGCAGCTCCATGGGCTCCTCAGCACAGCAAAGACAGGGACCTCTTGGGGCACTTCCAGGGGAGGCCACCAAGGGGATCAGAGTGCTGCAGCACCTCCCTGATGGAGACAGGTTGAGAGAGTGGGGGCTCTTCAGCCTGCAGAAGAAAAGGCTGTGCGGAGACCTCCTTGAGGCCTTCCAGTACTTCAAGGCAGCTTTTTAGAGACATGTGGGCAAAGGGTTCAGTAGGACCTGTCACAATAGGACAGGGGGTGTGGGAGTTAAACTTAAAGAGGGGAGGTTCAAACTAGAGAGGGGGAAGAAATATTTTGTTGTGAGAATGAAGCACAGGAACACATTTGCAGGGAGGTGGTGGATTTTCCTGAAACGGAGCTAAGGCCTAAAAGAGTTAACTGCAAATATTAATCTGGAGAATCTCCTGCTCAGAAGAATGTAATACTTAGCTAGAATGTACTGCTTAGCTAGAGACAGAAACCAGAGTTTAAGGATTACATGGTACTGTACACTAAAAGAATGCTCACACACCTACATAAATAAAGATAAGGGACAAAATAGGGGCTTGAGTCCCAAAGTCTTATAAAATTCACCATAGAGTCAGCAGAAATCTGGAAAGTTGAAAAGTTCAGCTGAGGAAGTACGATAGATTAGTGGGAGGGGGAGACCTTCAGGCTCTGGGTGCCAGCCCATTACCTGGAAGGTGAATGCTCTTGCGCCCTGCTCCCACCATGTGGCCCAACGACTCTGTAAGGAGCTCACACAAACCACCAGGGAGGGACGGACGAAAGAGGAAGTTTATTGTAGGGTCGGGGTTTATAAGGGTTTTAGGAGGGTCAAAAGGGGACCAATTACAAGTTCAGGGGCACACAGAAAAAGAGGTAAAGAGTCAAACAACCAATAGGAAGTGGTTAACAAGGACCGATAAGAAACACCTCAGGACATCTTCCCAGGACACTCCTGTATGGGAGACAAGTCCCTCACAGGGGGTGTCGGGAAGAAGGGGCAATGACTTTGCAAAAAAGCAAAAGCCATTTTGAAACCTGTTTAAACCACATTAAAAACTTCTGTTTCTATAACATTTGAGCTGTTTTCTTTTTCTTCACTAGTCCATCTCTGACAGGACTTCTTCCATCCTACGTATGCCAGATCCATTGCCACAAGGAAGAAGAGTGAAAACACGACCTCTCCCTGAAGAAAGAGGAACGACCACAAAATACCACCTCAAACTCTGCCCAGACTCCGCCTATTATGAATATTATAACTAGATGTTGCAATTATATGAATATGCATGTGAAAATGTTGTAATCACTCGTAGAAAATATATATAACCCTGTCTTTTCACTGAAAAGGCAGAGTAGTTTTTCCAGCACAAGCTGGTTGCTCTCCAACATTGCTTAAATAAATACCTTGCTGTTTAAAGGCTAAAATTCTGTCTCTAAACAGTTCCATTGTGCCTTTCTGGGTATCTCCCCAGCCCTGTAAACATTCAAGGCCAGGTTGGATGGGGCTCTGAGCAACCTGATCCAGTGAAAGATATCTCTGCTCCCCCTCCAGGGGATCCCCCTGCCTGTGCTCTTGGCTACTGGAGTGATGGGCAGCTCTCAAAGGATGTAAGTGCCCAGAGAGCAGAGGGAACACACAGCAGGTGTCCCTCTGTTAGCAGGGACATCTTCAGGTGAGATGGGAATAGTTTGGATCAACACGCTCAGGCTCCGCTGTTTTGTCTCTCTGTGGTTGCACAGAACTGTCGGAAGAGACCGATAACCATGAGGTGCCCCAGGGTCACAGGGTGCCTTTGGGTCCCTGAGGCTCCTCAGTGTCACAGACTCCCCCTTGTTGACATCAAGTCGTGAAGTGTCTGAGGGGCCCCAGGTGAAACAAGAAGCTCAGCTCAAAGGTGTTAACTGAGATCTGGACCTGCTAAAAAACCCGCTAACACCTAATGGGTCTGTGTCACCACAGTTAGTTCTGTTCTGCTTACTGGTCCAAAACTTAGAAGAATGCTAGAGGCAATATTCAATAGGCCCAGAGGTAATAAATTAGGATACAGGAAGATAAGGTAGAAATTTAAATAGCAGAAATAGGCCTGGAGCCAGGGCTTTCTCCAAGTTTCACTGAGCTGGTCAAGAACAACGGAAAGGTAAAGAGTTCAAGGTTGATGAAGAGGAGGAAAGACTCCAGACTCATGGGAGGAAGACCTAAACCCCTATCAGAACTGAGTTCCAAGAGAAGCACCACCCCAAGCTCCGCCTGAGCTCTGCCTACACTCCACTTATTATTCATATGTGTAGACAGATGTTGTAATCATATGAATATGCATTTAATCATATATGAAAAATGCATAAAAATCTCTGATTTTGTGTGAAGCCTTTGAGCAAGTTCTCTGTGGTGCGAACCGCACTTGCTCCCGATGTCAGCAAATAAATACCTTTGCTGCTCAAAAGAGCCAAAAGTCTCTGAGAAGTTCTCTAAACTGGATTTTTCAGATTCATTTGGTGACCTGTGGCATGACAATAACTGCTCTTCCTGGCTGTGGAATCCCCAGAGTTCGGGACCCCCTTGGGCACCCTCGGGTGAGTCTTTTCACCTGAAGGGGCTCCCAGCTTTGGTGGCTTCCTGCGGGGGTTGGAAAAGAACGCTGCCTATTGATAAAAGGCATTTATATTTGGGTTTGTCTATTTTGGTTTTGGAATCCCATAAGACGAGGATGGGACGCCGTCTTGCTGGGAGGCAAGAGGACGCTCTTCCTGGGGAATATCCCCTTTGGGCTGGTATGTTCCAGTTTTGTTTGTATTTGGCCAAATATTGTTTCTTTGGAGGGAAACAAGGTGTCTAAGTTTCCTTTTGGTTGTTCTTTGGTTTATCGTTTGAGGCACCTATTAAGTATTGTGTATTCTTGGAAAGTGGCAGTTGTCATAGTATTTTGTTTGTTTTATATTGTTTTGATAATTTTGTGTTTTCTCTTTTTGTGTGGAAGCAAAATCGAGTTTCTGAAGTGTCTGTTCATTCTGAACCAGCCATAGAGACATCTTGTTAAGGTTTCTATGGGGAGGGGGTCTGAGAGGTTGACTGTGAATACCCCACATAGCCTGAAACCTAGAATTAGAATCTGTCCATTTTGTAATTGTTTGTTGTATGTGCGTGCTTTATGTAATAATTGTTTGAAATATATTCTTGGACCTCAGTCTACCCACAAAATAAGAGTAGATTGGAATTTGAATTTATATTGTATTCGATGTGGAGTTAATCAGACTTTGGAGGAAACCTGGTGTGCCAGATATTACTGTCGACAAACTCATAGCCATGTATTTCTTTTGAGACATTTAGATTCATCACAGAAGGTGCATTTTTAGATTTCAGTATCTTTTAAAGCCCTTAGGTTTGTTATAGAGTGTGCATTTGGTGGTCAACAGCAGCATCTTGTGGATTTGTGTGGCTATACAGGTTTCTTGTGAGAGCCAGGTATATTTGTGTTCTAAGGGGGACATCTCGTGGATTTTTGTATTGGTGCAGATTGGCTGCAAAATCAGTGAATTTAGGAGGTTTCTTATCAAGAAGTAGTACTTGGATTTGAAGGGTAGACATCATCTGGCAGTATAATAGTTGTGATTGTTAGGATATTATAGATTTAATTGTTTTTCTTCGTAAGGGGGGTCAAAATGAATAAAGAAATAAATGCCAGCAGGAGTGGGCACTGCCCCGCCTCAGGGTGCCCCAGGGCAGGGCCCGGGACGCTCCCACTGGGCTGGAGGCTGCGGTAAGCACTGGAGCAGCTCCCTGTCATGGTTTGAGAGCCCCAAAATCTAATTCCCTAGTCCAAGCCCCCCTCCCACATCTCAGTCCAGTGTGAGATAAGTTTTCCAGACACCACACAAGACTTAAAATGGGGGGAAGGGAATATATATTACAATGACTGTACAGATACAAATAAACATTATAATACATCATATACAATCTCAACTATCTCTACCATGGTAAAACAGTATTTACAATGGATCAAATCTCTTCTCTCTCCAAATAAAAGTCCAGGAGGGAAGAAGGAAGAGATCCTTTCCACTCTCAGAGCAGCAGTCTCTCCAGGGTAGCAGACTATCTCTCTCTCTTCCATGCAGCAGCTGTAGCTGGATCTCTGCCAGTACACACGAGGCAGGTATCCAAGCCCCTCAGCCCTTTGACTCCAAGCAAGGGTCTTCTCTTCCGTGGGCTGCCTTCATCCAGACAAAGGTCGCTTCACCATGTCATATCAATGAAGTGCAGAAGCCTTCGTGACAGTCCTTATCTTCAGGGGATTCAAGCCCTGTCAGAGACTGAAACAGTTAATGATTTATGCATTCTAAGAGACTTCTGCAGACTTCTGACTTTCTGATGGGCAACTGGGCCCATCCCCCCGCTCCTCCAGTGCAGAAGATGTCAAGCCCCGAAAAGGCGGGAAGAGCCGAGTTTCCACGCCCTCCACATGAACTCCGCGCCAAAAAGGGGGACACCAACCTATGAAAACAACTCCCCGCCCTGGGGGAGGTGCTAAGGATATGGATTTTGACTGGTGACTTTGGGGCTTTGGCGGGGTTTTTTGTTCTTCCTTCTCCCCCCACCACCTGCGGATCAAGACATCGCTGGACCCAGTGGGTGGTGATTATCTCATCTTTTTTTTCTTGCTCTTCCTCACTCTTACCCTGTCTTTCTCTCCCCTATGCATTTTTCTCCTCCCCAGAAAGGTTATGACAGCACCCAAAATGTTAACATACCAATTGATGCAGAATTGTTAAAATAAATCTTGTCAATATATGTTTTCAAACACCGATTATTTAGTGTCGTTTCGCTTTAATCCACCCCAAAGGAATTATTGATAAAACCTGGGTTACCCCCTCCGCCCCCTTTTTCCTGGGGTGGGTCGTAACATTTTTTGGCGTAGTCGGCAGGATCCTTTGGATGTGGTGGAGTAATCGGTGTATTCTAAAACTGATACCGAGGGCGAGTCAAATGGTGACTATCCCTTCGCTGTAAAATTATAGTGAGAATTTTTCTTCTCTTGGTGTGACCCGGGCACATCAGACCTGTTGAAAGGTTTCCTGGTGTGGGCTGGACCTGTTGAAAGGTTCTCTGGTACCTGGACCTGTTGAAAGGTTTTCCAGGAGAGAGTCAAACCAGCCCTCAGAGGGTTAAGGGGGAGAAAGACATTAACCTAAGCTGGGTTAATGACTGAGGCAAAGGGGATGACACCCCAGGTTGAGCTATATGGGGATTATTCCCTCCTGATAGTTATCCTTGGTTTAGAACTGTTTTTTGTGGGTGCTGTCTTAGGCGTGTTCCTTAGAGCAGTGCAAAAGCAAAAATCAGCTATTCAGAAATCTGTAAGTGAAGTGATAGAATCTTTCCAACAGTCAATGAGAACTTTACAGGACCAGCTAGAAAAAGAGGCTATTCAAAAATCTACCGGTGAGGTGATAAGGTCTCTTCAAGAGACAATGAAGGCATTACAGGAGCAATTAGGAAAAGAACGCCTGCAGTTAGCTGCTGAGCGTCAGGCACTGGAGAAAGAGAGGGAGATTAACTCATTGCTTCAGTCAGCCCTTGAAGATGAGGAGGAACAAAATAAAAGGCTTAAAAAGATACTGGAAATGAAAAATTGTGAATTGCGAGACATTAATTCAAAATACCCTAAACCGGTAGATGTTAACAAATCCCTGTACCCCTCTGGGGAATTAGAAGAGTTGAAGCAAAGTTACCCGGAGGACGAGGTAATACATATGCGTCCCCTCATTAAAACCGAAACTACTGGCCAGGGGGGAGATCGACAAACTACCACACGAATTACCCCGTATACGGGGGAAGCACTGGCCAAAATTCAAGAAAAATACAGTCGTAAGGCCAGTGAATCAGAGACTGAATATGTGTGGAGGGTGTCCCTTACAGGAGGGGATCGGATTTTGTTAAGTGAAGATGAGGCCAGAGGATTTTGGGGCCCAGGGGTCTTCCTGACCACAAATGATAACCGAGCACCGTGGCCGCTGACCCAGAGAGCTGCCTACTGGGCAGGCGGGTTAGACCCTATAGAAAGGGGAGATCCTCACACAATTAAAACCCCCACAATTGGCCACATTGTCGAAAGCGTACAAAAAGCTGCATGCCTCCAATTAATCCATACAAGATTGTTGGACTCGCAGCGGCATTCCCCTATGGAACTCGAAGCGGATCCACAAAGATTTCCCGCCCTGATAAGAGGCCTGCCTGATGCACTAAAAACTCATGCTAAACAACTACAAGAGCGCATAATGACAACCCCCAGGCCCGGAAGAAGGGGTGCTCCACTGGGGATGACCTGGTTAGAGGTAGCCCAAGAATTGGTAACTACTGGTCGACAGTTGGGGGTCTCTGATACAAGTAGTGTTAAGCAAAAAACAGATATCAGAAGGGTAGGAGAGATCCGAAAACCACCTTTGCCAGGTAATCGTCAGCAAAATGCGACACCCAGTGAGCGAACAAGGTACAGTTTGTGGGTGGAGGGTATCGCGAAAGGAATTCCTCGAGAAGTGATGGATAAACTACCCACAGCTAATTTGGAACACTTGATAAAGCAGTGGGATAAGATCAAAGAGCATGAGTCACCCCCTGGGGGCAACCCTCCCCAGGAATCCAACACTGTGGTTTCCTCAGCCCCACCAGAAATCAGTTTAACCGATCCCGAGTTGGGAAACGGGGCTCGCCGCTCCCAGTAAGTGAGCCGGGGAGCGGTCAGTGGGTTTACATGAGAAGGCTCACAGAAAACAATCAGGGAGATATGGTGATGACTTTTCCTCTCGGCCCTTTTAAATCTTTGGTTACATTTGTGGTGGACACGGGTGCACAGGTCTCAGCACTCCAAACTGAAGCTGCTACCCAGTGTGGCATTAAGCCAGACAAAAAAAAAATATGGGTAACTGATGCCTTTGGCAAATCCCAACCCCAATACACTGCTCGAGTAAAATGCTGGTTACCGGGAGATGAGACAGCCACAGAAACGATCATGATTGTGGGGCCACTACCAGCTAACATCCTGGGGTTAGATTTATTAAAGGGTCGAGCCTGGACAGATGCCAGAGGGAGAGAATGGGTGTTTGGTCTCCCATCCCTCTCTGTCCGTCTGTTACAAACCGCTCCAAGTCTGCCTCCTTCCAAAATAACAAACGTGAAACCCTACCCGCTTCCTTTAGGGGCACGTGAAGGAATTGCCCCAGTAATTGCAGAACTGCAAGAGCAAGGAGTGGTCGTCCCTACACACTCACCGTACAATTCGCCGGTATGGCCTGTTCGCAAACCTAATGGAAGTTGGAGGCTTACAGTAGATTATCGACGGCTCAACTCTAACAGTGGCCCCCTGACAGCTGCCGTACCTAACATAGCTGAGCTGATTGCTACAATTCAGGAGCAGGCCCATCCAATTCTTGCAACTATTGATGTCAAAGATATGTTTTTTATGGTTCCCTTACAGGAAGCAGACCGAGATCGTTTTGCTTTTACCTGGGAGGGTAATCAATATACCTTTACTCGTCTACCTCAGGGATACCGACACTCCCCTACCCTGGCCCATCATGCACTCGCACAGGAGCTAGCTCAAATTACTCCTGAAGAAGGAACTAAGATATATCAGTATATTGATGATATATTTTTCTGGGTCTGGCTCACTGGTATGACATCAGAACCAACCTTCATTTTTCTTACTCATCTTGAAATTCTAGCGCTCCAAATTCCCACAGAAAAGGTACAGCTTGCCTCCTCCGAAGTAAAATTCCTAGGTATATGGTGGAAAGGAGGAGCAGTGTGCATCCCTCCTGAAACCTTAAACACCCTAGAGCAAGTAAAGATGCCAGAGAGTAAAAGAGAGCTCCAACATGTTTTGGGTTTGCTGGTTTTTTGGAGAAAACATGTGCCAGATTTCTCCATTATCGCTCGTCCCCTGTATGACCTGACACGAAAAAAAACAACATGGGAGTGGACTCCCATGCATGAAGAAGCCCTGAAATTACTAATCTTTGAAGCTAATGTATACCAAACTCTGGGGCCCATACATCCCACCGATCCACTCCAAATTGAATGGGGATTTGCAATCCACAGTCTGTCCATACATATGTGGCAGCGGGGACCTGAAGGTCCCACTCGCCCCATTGGTTTTCATTCTCGCAGCCTAAAAGATGCTGAAAAACGATACTCTGCTTGGGAAAAAGGCCTGTTTGTGGTCTGTTTAGCCCTGCAGGAAGCAGAGAAGACAATTCGACACCAATCAATCATCCTGCGAGGGCCTTTTAAGGTTTTAAAGCCAGTAATATCTGGAACCCCCCCCCCTGCAGGGGTAGCTCAGAGAGAAACAGTCCGGAGATGGTATGCACAAATTGATCATTACTATCACTCTCGTCAAATAACTGAAGGAGCTCCAAAAATACTCCAAATACAAGAACAATCTTGTAAGCTACCTGATTCAAACCCTCCTCCTTCCTGTATAAAACCTGCTCCCGCTTTTGAACCTCACTTAAAAAATGTTTGGTTTACAGATGCTTCTGCCAGACGAGAAGGAAAAGTGTGGAAATATCGAGCCGTGGCCCTACATGTTGATTCAGGGAACAGGATAGTGACAGAAGGAGAAGGGAGTGCTCAGGTCGGGGAGTTAGTAGCAGTATGGAGTGTATTCACCAGGGAAGCAGACACTGAAGGAGACACATACATTTACACAGATTCCTATGCAGTATTCAAAGGATGTACAGAGTGGCTCCCTTTTTGGGAACAAAATCAATGGGAAGTCAATCAAATATCAGTGTGGCAACAAGAAAAATGGAAAGAGATCCTAAACATAGCTAAACAAAAAACATTCCTTGTGGGATGGGTTGCTGCACACCAAACAGATAACAACCCTGCTCATCTGTTAAACAATCAAGTAGACTCACTGACACGGTTAGCTAAGATAACAATAGAGGGAGAGGGACAAAATTGGGAACGTCTGTTAGAATGGTTACATGTAAAAAGAGACCACTCAGGAAACAGAGATCTGTTTAAAGAAGCAATCAGTAGAGGGTGGCCAGTTACCAGGGAGCTGTGCAACACAGTGATCTCTGCCTGTAGTCTATGCCGCACCAGGTTGAAAGATCATGATCCACTGAAAGATCCACCCTTGCACCTGAGGGATAACAAGGGATTGTGGGATACCTGGCAAGTAGACTACATCGGTCCTTTCCGAATTTCTTACGGAAAACAATACATCCTGGTTGGGGTAGAGATAATATCAGGACTAACCTTGGCTGAAGCTGTGCGACGAGCCACGGGAGAGAATACTGTGAAAACTCTAAAGCTATGGTTCAGTTATCTACCCAAACCAAAGTCTATTCAATCAGACAATGGGAGCCATTTCACTGCCGGGGTGGTACAAGAATGGGCCCGAGAAGAGGGAATTCAATGGATCTTCCACACTCCATATTATCCACAAGCAAATGGTATTGTGGAACGTACCAATGGGCTCCTAAAGCGAGCCATAAAACCTCATAACCCTGAATGGGCCTCCAGAGTTTCTGATGCAGTAACCAAAATCAATAGCCGATGGGGAATAAATGGTTGCCCTCGAATTACAGCATTCTGCCCCGAACCCCCCACTATTGTACTGAGGGAAAACAAAAGTAAAGATCCTGTAAAACCACTCCATTATCCAGGCCAACCTGTATTAGTAAATCTACCCTCTGTGGGACAGGTGCCACTCACCCTAAAAACCCCGGTTAACCCTCATACATGGGTAGCCACAGATGCTCATGAGAAGGACCATCGAATAAATACTCGATGGATTCTTCCTTCTTTTTAACAATCGGTCCACAATGGGCCAGATTTGTTCCTTTTTGCAGAAACCTACCAGCAGAAGAGATCACACCACGTAAGACTGATAAAGCCTTCTACTGCTGCTATTATTAGTTACAACATGAAGTGACAACAGAACTGAAGAGTTATACTGTTGTGTTTTTTTTTTTACCACATTGGTTGTTTGCATGTGTTTTATCTTAAAAATGTTATGATGCTAATAGTTTTGAACCTACCACAAACATTGTGTTTGTGTTCCCCTACTCCCAAAATTACTTGTATTAAGGATTGTTAACTTGTTTGTGTAGTTTTCTGAGATGTTTTGTTAGTTTAATTTTTGCCAAGTTTATTTTGTCTTTTTAAATATCTAAACTCAACCAAATATAACCTGGGAGTTAGTACAAGTATTCATGCATATTTGAAATCGTACAAATATGTATTATATACATTAGCCTTCTGCCTTGAAAGGCATTGAATTTCATATTTGGTTAAATTTAACAAGTAGAACTAAATTTAGGCCCAAAGAGAACATAAGAAAGCCTTTTACCAGTTCCCAGGTAACTCAATGTTTTTGATGTATAATTTCAAGTATGTGTATATGTTTGTAACCTTATTAATGTTAAGAAATTTGATTGTAACCTATTACTCACTCTGATTAATCACGGGGTGGAGAGAGAATAGCTAATACAAATTAACTTACTATTTTATTATAAAGTTTTTTTTTTGAGAGAGGAGAATTGCAGTGCATTGGGGCTGTCTCTTC
>NW_020885668.1:0-10712 GCF_003945725.1 Corapipo altera
AGAGACCAGGAGTGACTGGGATCATACTGGGACTAACTGGGAGCATATTGGTAGTGACTGGGAGCATGCTGAGGTCAACTAGGACATACTGGAAGAGACTGGGAGTGATAAGGATCATACGGGGAGCTACTGGAGTCATAGCAGGGGTGAAGGGGAGCAACTGGAACCACAATGGGGCAAATGGGATCATACTGGGAACAGGTGGGCCTGTGCTGGGGTCATCCTGGGATCATATTGGGGGTGACTGGACTCATCCTGGGATCATACTGGAAGCAACTTGGACCATAAAGAGGGCAACTGGGAGTGACTGGATCTGCAGTGGGGCAACTGGGATTGACTGGGACCATGCTGGAAGAAGACTGGGATCATACTTGGATTGACAGGGTCTCTGCTGGAGGCAACTGGGAGCAACTGGGACCATGCAGGGGGAACTGCAATCATATTTGGATCATACTGGGATCCCCATAGCCCTCCAAGCGCCCCCTAAACCCACTCAAACCCCCCCCCCCCCAGGAATCCACCCAACCCCTTTTCTGGGGGGACTTCTCTGGGCACTGGTGGTACTCCGCTGCAGGTGAGGAGCTCTCGGGTGAGTGGGGGGTGGGAAGGGGGAGGTTGGTGGGAAAAGGGGTGTCAGAGGGGATAAAGGGTGGTGGGAACCCAAACTGAGTGGGAGGGGAGTGGGAGCCCCAAAAGTGGAGGGGGAGGGATCTGAGGTTTGGGGGATGATGGGAAATGGGTGGGAGAGATCAGAAGATTGGGGAAGGGGGGAAGGTGGGACCCCCAAACTGAGCATGAGGGGGCTGGGGAGTGGGGTATGATGTGGAAGGGGTGAGAGAGTGTGGGAACAAGTGGAGTCACTCTGCACCTGCACTGAGTTAATGGGAATCCAAAGGGAGGATCTACAGTTGTTCTGATTCCCAAAGCTTTTACACTTCCTCAGAGTAATGATTTAATGGGATTGACTCCCAGAGCAGAAATTAAAAGTGTCTTCTTGATTGTCTTTGGTGTTGTTCTTCTGGCTCTCAGTGACTCCTGTCTGTACCAGGGTGCCAACCTGCCAGGGGTGAAGATGCTGCGCTCCAACGCAGAGGGAGCGTCCCTGAAAGGCTGCAGCTCTGAGGAGCCATCAGGCCTTCAAGCTAATCTGGAAGGTAAGAAGCTTTTGCCTTGTCAATCTGTGCCAACTGAAGCCTGTGTTTGTGCATCTCTATGGCCCAGAGAAGGTCCAGCTGTGGTTTGTCCAACCCTGAGAATGGCCCACAAGGGCTGCCTTGAGTCTGTGACCATCTCAGCCCGAAATCCTCCTCCAATTCACACAGCTCTGAGGCAGCCCCAGTGTGCAGCTGCTGTGTTTCTGACTGTTTTTCCTCACAGAACTCCTTTCTGTGTGTGTTCCAGGTGCCAACCTGAAAGGAGTGGCCATGGAGGGCAGTCAGATGACAGGAATGAACCTCCGAGTTGCAACGCTGAGAAACACCAAACTAAAGAACTGTAACCTCGGGGGAGCAACGTTGGCAGGAACTTATTTGGAAGTGAGTTGGGATTCATTTTCCATCCTATTCCTTTCTCTCCTATAGTCAACTGGTAATTTGGGGGATTGCTGGCTTTTGGCTGAGCTCTCCAGCTTCAGAGTACAATGGAGTTCAGGTAAATGGACTTCAAGTAAAGCTTTGAACAGAGTTCTGGGTGCATTCCATTGACACTTCTTTTTCTTTTCCCCTTCCCAATTGGGACCTATCAGGTTGTGACCTCCAGGAAGCCAATTTGAGGGGCTCTGATGTGAAAGGAGCCATCTTTGAAGAGATGCTGAACCCCCTGCACACATCCCAGAACGTCAGATAGGGAAGAGAAGTCGTTGAAGAGGAAGGAATCCAAACATTTGTTGTGACTTTCTTCATCTCCTCCCCTTTCTGAGTTAGAAGGAATGGTTATTAGACAACTTCCATTTGCAGTAGTGCCTAAGTAGACTCTTTCTGATCACTTTTGGGGAGGGAATTTTTGTTTCAGAGGTGGAAAGAGAGAGTTTCTCCCTTTGTGAAGAGAGTGAGGAAGCGGGCTGGTTGTGAAACCAGAAAGTGGGGCTGGTTTGGGGGGGAGGTTTCAAGACTTCATTGTTTAGCATTGCCTGACTTTGGAGTGCATTTTAATTTCTAAAGCACAATATATGCAATTCTATTTATTAAGTCCGTAGCTGCAATATGAATAGAAAATGTTATTGCTGTATAGTAGCAAAGAAAGTTGAGGTTTAGAGGTAGACAAGTGTCTTTACAGTCAGTGTCTTCATCTCTGCAGGGTGTTAATGCCAGAGGTAGTCACACAGTGCCCACAGGATGTGTTCAGGTCTCTGCTGGGGTGGAAAGAGTGAGGAACTGTCCTCAGAGGTCATCAATTGCTGTGGAGTAGTTGGAGTGCAGGTTTAGAGCAGCTTTATCCCCTCAAACGTGCAGAGGAAGCTGCTGCCCCTGCAGGGACCTGCCCAGAGCCCGGATTGAGTTCCTCCTGGAAGATCCCTGGGCAGAAATGGGATGTCTTAGTTAATGCTCTCCAAAGGAGTGTGAAATTGCACTCTCAATCCCAGCTGGGAAGAAAAATTCCCCTGCTTCCACATGTCCTGACCACTCCAGAGTGGAGTTCCTGTAGCTTTTTCCTTCTTTGTGGGAAATTCAATGGACAGAGGAAAACACAGAGCTTCTGCACCCAAAGCAGAGAGAAGCTCTGGGGCCACAGCACCTGCTCCCCCCTCTTCTCATCCCTTCAGGAGATGAAGAAATGGCCCTCAATGTTTCCCCTCAGTGTACTCTGCAAATCCTCCTTGAAAGCATGGGCATAATCCCATTTGCCAGCCAGATCCACTTTGGGCTGCTTAAAGTGGCTGTAAAAGCATCTTGCCTGGGGCCAAGTGCCCCTTCCACACTTGCTTTAGCTGTGGAAAAAAGAAGGGAAAGCTGTTTTTTGTGTGGGCACCCTTCGTGTCTCAGTGTTTGTGATCTTGGGAATCCTCACGAACCTGGAATAATATCAGATTATCTGTTGTCTAAAGATTTGTACCTGAAGATTGTTTGATATGTGTTTAAATCTTCCTTGAAAATACAACAGATAGAAAACAATGTAAAAAAAAGGAAAAAGAAAAAGGCAATACAAAGTAAAAAAGGGAGGAAAAAGAGGAAAAGGAGAAAAAAGAGAAAAAAAGATAGAAAAAACAGGTAAAAATGTGACAAATAAAAAAAAGAAGGAAAAAAGAGAAAAAAGAAAAAGAGAAAGAAAAAAAAGAAAAAAAGGGGAAAAAAGGAAGAAAAAAGAAAAAAGGAGAGGAAAAAAAGAAAGAGAAAAGATAAGAAAAAAAAAAGACAGAAAACCAATAAACCCAAAAAAGTATTATCCTCACTCCACTCACATGGAAAGGGCCGCTCTGATCCACCGCAAGGACTACAACTCCCGTGCTGCCCGCGCAGTGCGCAGGCGCAGTGACGTGCGTGCCGTGGCGCGGCCGCGCGCTGATTGGCTGCGGCGGTGTTTTCTAAAGGCGGTGCGCGCCCAGCCCGCCGTGTTGGCTGCCGGGAATCGGTGATGGCGGCGGCGCCTGCCTTTGTTTGTGAGACCTGACGGGGGGTGCGGGAGAACGGGGCTCTGGGGATCCCCTCGGGGGCTGCGGGGAACGCGGCTGTGGGTGGAAAGGCTGGAGGGCTCTGGAGGGTTTGGCGGGGGGGGTTCGGGGATTCCCGAGGGTCAGAGCGCAGGGCCTTGGAACCGTCTCTGGGGCCGCGGTGCCCGGGGGCCTCCCAAGAACCCGGGTGTTGGATTCGATTGCCGAGAAAGTCCCTCGGAAAAAAAAATCAAAACCACCCAACGAAAAAAAGAACCTTAAAAGAAGGAGAAGTGAGAAAAAGTTGAAGGAAAAACTGCAAGGGCCAGGATGATTTGATTGCTTTGCTTCAGTTTTTCCTTGGTCTCCTCCTTCTCAGATTTTCTGCTCTCTTCCTTTACAGAAAGCTCTTCTGCTGTTGTGTGGTTTTGGGGTCCCTGGGGGGTCCCTGAGGAGGTTTTGGTGGGTCTCTGAAGGGGTTTAGTGTCCGGAGGGGACTTAAGGGGGGGAGTTGATGGTCCCTGAATGGGTTTGGGAATCCCTGAGGGAGTTTTGGAGTCTCTGAGGGAATTGGGAGGTCCCGAGGGGGCCTTTTTGGGGGGGTCTTTGAAGCAGTTTTGTGGGTTTCTAGTGGGATTTTGGGAGTCCCAGACGGTTTTGAGGGTCCGTGAGGGGGTTTTTGGGATCCCTGAAAGGGCCTGGGGATCCCAGTTGGGTTTTGCAGGTCACTGAGAGGGTTTAGGGGGTCCTGGGGGTGGATGAGGTCTCTGAGGGGATTTGTGGGGTCCTTGAGGAGGTTTGGATGGGTCCAGAGGTGGATTTCTGAGGGGATTTCAGGGGTTTTGAGGGGATTTTATGGGGTCTCTGTGTCGGCAGACGGACTCCAGGGAAAGGGGATCCCAATTCCCCCCCTGAACACCAGAGCCCCCAATCATAGAATCATAGAATCATAGAATCATAGAATCATAGAATAGATTGGGTTGGAAAAGACCTCCAAGATCATCAAGTCCAACCCCTGATCCAACTCCAATTACTATATCATGGCACTAAGGGCCACGTCCAATCTCTTTTTAAAAACCTCCAGGGATGGTGAATCCACCACCTCTCTGGGTAGGCCGTTCCAATGCCTGATAACCCTCTCTGTAAAGAATTTCTTCCTAACATCTAACCTAAACCTCCCCTGGCAGAGCTTGAGCCCATGTCCCCTTGTCCTATTGTTGGTTGCCTGGGAGAAGAGACCAACCCCCACCTGGCTATAACCTCCCTTCAGGTAGTTGAAGAGAGTGATGAGGTCGCCTCTAAGCCTTCTCTTCTCCAGACTGAACAACCCCAGCTCTCTCAGCCTCTCCTCATAGGACTTGTGTTCCAGTCCCTTCACCAGCCTCGTTGCTCTTCTTTGGACCCGCTCCAGCACCTCAATATCCTTCCTGAACTGAGGGGCCCAGAGCTGAACACAATACTCCAGGTGTGGCCTCACCAATGCAGAGTACAGGGGAAGGATCACTTCCCTGCTCCTGCTGGCCACACTGTTCTTGATGCAGGCCAGGATGCCATTGGCCTTCTTGGCCACCTGAGCACACTGCTGGCTCATGTTCAGCCTCCTGTCGATCAGCACCCCCAGGTCCCTCTCCGCCTGGCTGCTCTCTAGCCACTCTGTGCCCAGCCTATAGCGCTGCAGGAGTTGTTGTGGCCAAAGTGCAGGACCCGGCACTTGGCCTTGTTGAACTTCATTCCATTGGAGTCAGCCCATCTCTCCAGTCTATCCAGATCCCTCTGCAGAGCCCTCCTGCCTTCCGGCAGGTCGACACTCCCTCCCAATTTGGTGTCATCAGCAAATTTGCTGATGATGGACTCAATCCCCTCATCTAAATCATCGATAAAGATGTTAAAAAGGACTGGGCCCAGCACTGACCCCTGGGGAACACCACTGGTGACCGGTCGCCAATTGGATGCAGCTCCGTTCACCAGCACTCTCTGGGCCCGGCCCTTGAGCCAGTTCCTGACCCAGAACAGAGTGCCCCTGCCCAAGCCGTGGGCTGCCAGCTTTTCCAGGAGTATGCTATGGGAGACAGTGTCAAAGGCTTTGCTGAAGTCCAGATAGACCACATCCACAGCCTTTCCCTCATCCACCAGGTGGGTCACCTGATCGTAAAAGGAGATCAGGTTGGTCAAACAGGATCTGCCCTTCCTAAACCCATGTTGGCTGGGTCTGATCCCTTGTCCATCCTCTAGCTGCTGTGTGATTTCACACAGGATGATCTGCTCCATAACTCTGCCAGGCACCGAGGTCAGGCTGACAGGCCTGTAGTTACCAGGGTCAGCCTTGCAGCCTTTTTTATGGATTGGGGTGATATTTGCCAACTTCCAGTCATATGGGACCTCCCCAGTCATATGGGACCTCCCCAAAACTCAGCATACAGAGACTCCACAGGGAGGGGGTCCCGAGGGTCCCCTAAAGCCCAGCAATGGGGTTCAGAGGATCTCCCAGCCCTCAGGGGAGGGGTCCTGGGAGTGCCCCCCCAAAGTGCGGGGGGCAGGTGTAGCAGATCCAGGTAAAGGGATCCCAGTGCCCCCAGTATAGCCCAGTGACGTCCCACTGCCCCCCCAGTATGGCCCAGTGATGCTCCAGTGAGCACCCAGTAACCCCCAGTATGGCCCAGTAACCTGCCAGTGTCCCCCCCATGTGTCCTGGTGATCCCCCAGTAACTCTCCAGTCCCTCCCAGTGCCCTCCCAGCATCCCTCAGTTCCCCCCAGTCCCTCCCAGTGCCCCCTGCTTCTCCCCAGTGTGTCCCAGTATGCCCCAGTAATCACCCAGTGCCCCCCAAATCCCCCCAACTGTCCCCAGCATGTCCCCAGATGCCCTTGGCCTTTCTGTGAGCATGGGGGGGGGGGGGCGTTTTTGGAGTCAGAGGGTCCAGGGGGCTCCTGGGGTGAGATGGAGGGTTGGGGATATAAGGGATGAGGTTTGGGGACAGTGGAATTGGGGGTGTCAAAGGGGGAAATTGGAAACACCAAAAGGGTCTTGGGGACATGAGGGGGGTCTCAGGACTGACTTGCTTATAGGGAAGCCCCTCCTCTCCCCCTCTAGGCCCCATTAACCTCCTCAAATGTCCCCCAGCTCCTCTTTTTTTCTTTTAATCCCCTCCCCCCCCAGATACCTTTGACCTTCCAATGCCCACAAGATTCTTTTAACTCTCCCAAATGCACCCAAGGCCCCCAAAACACCCCAAATCCCCATCCAACCCCCCAAATCTCTCCCAGCTCGTCCTTCAAATCCCTCCCAACCTCCCCCAAAGAGGGATCACCTGGCACCCTGGGACAGGAACAGAGTGGACTGTACTGGGGGCACTGGGCTGTACTGGGAGAGCACTGGGGGGGGGGGCTCAGGTGTCCCACGACAAGGTGGCCCAGCTCCAGGAGAGATCTGGGGAGCACTGAGGAGGTACTGGTCTGTACTGGTCTGTCCTGGCTTGTACCCCCAATCCCCAAAGCCCCTCCTCAGGACCCTCCTGGACCCAAAAGCCCGCCCAGGCCCTCCCAGGCCCCGACTTGGTCCTGCTGCCCCTTGAGCATCTGCAGCTGCTGCAGAACCAAGCCTTTCATCATCAAATGTGCAGGTGACACCAAGCTGGGTGTGTTGATGTACTGGAAGGCAGGAGGGCTCTGCAGAGGGACCTGTGTGAGGAAGAGTGTGGCAGCAGGAGCAGGGAAGTGATTGTTGGGCTGGACTGAGTGCTGGTGAGGCCACCCCTGGAGTGCTGTGTCCAGCTCTGGGCCCCTGAGTTGAGGAAGGCCCTGGAGGGGCTGGAGCAGGTGCAGAGAAGAGCAGCGAGGCTGGGGAAGGGAGTGGAGCACAAGTGGGGTGAGGAGAGGCTGAGGGAGCTGGGGGTGTTGAGGCTGGAGAAGAGGAGGCTCAGGGGAGACCTCCTGACTCTCTGCAAGTCCCTGCCAGGAGGTTGGAGCCAGGTGGGGGTGGGGCTGTTGTGCCAGGAAGCAGCAGTAGGACAAGAGGGCTGGGTCTTGAGCTGTGCCAGGGGAGGTTTCGGTTGGATATTGGGAAGCAATTTTTTCCCCAGAGAATCATCAGGCCTTGGAATGGGCTGGGCAGGGTGGATTCAGCGTCCCTAGAGGTGTTGAAGGTGAGAGTGGATGTGGCATCAGTGCCATGGTCTGGGAAGCACAACGGGATTGGATCCAGGGCTGGACTTGATGATCTTGGAGGTCTTTTCCAACGTGGCTGATTCTGTGATTCTCTGATTCCCATTCCTATGGGAGCACATGCTTGAGGCTCTATCCCCAGGGTGATAGAGGTGTCTGTCCATATCTATGTCCAAGGTTAGTGTGTAAATGGGTGGTGTTAGAAAAGCAGGCTGAGTTCTGGGCTGGTTGTAGAAGGAGAAAGAAGCCCAGAGGCCAGTGCAAGCAGGCAGCCCTGAGCTTGCACATGATGTCCCCTCCCTGCAGGTTCCTGTCCTTGAGCCCAGAGCTGTCCCTGAGGTGAGGCTGAGAAGTGGCGCGGAGGTGAGGCCAGAGCTGTCCCTGAGGTGAGGCTGAGAATAAGTGCAAGGCAGAGGTGCTGCTGAGGAAGGAGAGCCCTGTGGTGGGGAAGAGACAGAGCTGTGCATGCCCATCCCCGAGCAGGTGCTGTGTCCATTCCCTGTGTGCCAGGTGAGCTGGGGCTTTGCTGCAGAGCTGCGGGCGCTGATTTGAGCCGCTGCAAGTGCTGAGATGGTGGGCACCCAGGAACACAAACTGTGCCTGGCCACGGAGCCTGCAAGGAGGAGCAGAGACAGCGGTGGCAGTGTGGGGGGCCAGGTTGTCCCTGTGCCTTCCCCTGCAGGCCCTGGCTGTCCCTGCCCCATCAGGTCCCTGCCTGTCCCCCCCGGGCTGAGCTCCCCCCAGGAAGTGCCGTGGAGCTGAAGCTGCTGCCATCCCCCCCTGCAGCCGCTGCCCCAGCCAAGGGAGCAGCAAAGGCAGGGCCAGGAGCAGAGGCAGCAGCAGGGGAGCCCTGGGAGGTCTGGAAGGTCTTGTGTGGGTCAGGAAAGAGGCGCTGGGCACGAGGCCGGGACTGTGCTGAGCAGGCCCAGCCCTCACATCCCCCCAGCCAACGCCGGCTGCCTGGGGGGCTTGGGAGGGACCCCCATCCCGTGTGCCCCACACTGAGCTGGCAGAGAGAGAGCCAAGGGACAGGACCACGGGCAGGGCCACGGGTGAGGGACAGGCAGGGCCATTGCAGGGCCACGGTGAGGGCACAGCCTGTGGCAGCAGAGCTGCCCAGGGCCGGGGGCAGCTGGGGGTGTTGGGACCAGGCAGTGCTGGGGCTGAGCAGAGCACGAGGCCTCTTGCAGAGCCCTGGAGCAGCCTCCCACTTGCCAGCCCTGCCCTGGTGGGGTGACACTGTCCCCTCCCTACAAGACACTCCCCCAGAAATCTTCATGGGGGGCCTTTTGTGTCTGTTCCTGGTTGCTGATTCCTGCTGGTGACCTGAGGGAGCCTCTGCAATCCCATGCATGGGGCACAATCTCCTCTGCAGAGCTTGACTCCCTGCAGACTTTGCAGGGAAATCTGTGCTGGCAGCCCGCACTCTCCCCAGGATATCTGGGATGAGTTCCTCCTTCCCAGGCACCCATGTGGGGAGGGTGATTGTTCTCCTGCTGTTGCTGCTCCGCCCCTGTCCCTGCCCTTCCTGCTGCTGTCAGGTGAGCGGAGAGGCCACGATGGGAAAGGGGTGAGAGAAGCGAAAAGAGCAGGTGGAACCCCCAAAGGGAGGTTGAGGGGCAGTGGGTCACCCTCAAAGGGAGCTGGGGGAGCCGGGGTTTGGGGGCTGGTGGGAGAGGGGGGTAAAGGGAGGGGGGAGAGCGGGAGCGGGGTTGCTGTGGCAGTCCCTCTGTGTCCCCATGCCTTGATCCCTGGAGTATGGGGCAGGCTGGAGAGAGGGGGGAGCTGTGAGAGCCCCAAGAGCCTGGAGAGGGAAGCACCGAGAAGGGGAAGCCTGGACAGTGGGGACCCCTGGAATCCCCAGGACAAGAGTGGAGAACCTGGAGAGGGGGAATGTCTGGGAACGCAGCACCCCGAAGGCGTAAGGCAGAGGAGGAGGTACCCTTGGCACCCCCAGCATTCCTAAGTGGGACCCCCATTATTGCAGAGAGGGGAGACCCTCTGAAACCCAGAGGGAGACAGAGAGGGGGAACTTCTAGAAGAGTTTTGCGGGCTAATCTTCATATTTTGGAGTATATTTTAGCTGAATCTTAACTTTTTGCAGTTTATGGAGGGAGACTTCATCTCACTATTTCTCAGGGGTTTTTTGCCTGAAGCTAGGTGTTTTGGGTTTTTCTGGGCTGAATCTTGGTGTGTTGGAACTTTTTATGGACATGGGATGCCCAGTGAGCTCTAGAGATGGACTTGGGCAGGAGGAACCCCCAAGCCAATGCACTCAGCCCTTGTTTTCCCCCATCAGGATTTGTCCTTCCCAAAGCTTGGGCGGATGGAGGAGGAGGCTGCGAGGAAGAGGAAGATGCCTTGGGCCCCCCAGGCAGGTGAGGAGGAAGTCAGTGGCCCTTTGGGCGGGTGTTGTGCTGGCTCTGTCAGCCGAGCATGGCCCCGGCTGCAGGACAACCCCGCTGCCGCCGCCGTCCTGCCGGGGCCGGAGTTGGGGGGATGTCCTTGGCCTTCCCTGAGGGCCAGAGGTAAATCCCCTCCCTGTCCTTCTTGCTTCCTGCCCCAGACCCCGAGCTGAGGACGGAGAGCCCGGAGGACAATTCCCCCCGTGAGACCCTGGTGGGAGAGGCCGTTTTGAAGGGCTCCCCGGCGCAGGAAGGCAACGGGGAGGAAAAGGGCCGGAGATCCCCCCGCAGGAGGGGCTCCAAAGCCATCCCAGGGTGCTCTGAGGAGGAAAGAGCCAGCCTGTGCTGGGAAGGCGGCTGGAGCTTGAGGCGAAGCTCTGACCTGGTGGTCCCTGATCAGCCTCCCAGCAGGGAGAAACCCTTCAGGTGCTTGGAATGTGGGAAGAGCTTCAGGAAGAGCACCCACCTGATCCGACACCAGCACATCCACACTGAGGAACGGCCCTACCCGTGTGGGGAATGTGGGAAGAGCTTCAGGGACAGCTCCAACCTGATCGAACAC
>NW_020885669.1:0-3206 GCF_003945725.1 Corapipo altera
TACCACAAGCCGAGCAGCATCGCTTAGATTCTTTTTTTTCGTGGTCTTTCTCTAAAGCCAAAATCATAGGATCACTTGGTAACATATCACACTCTTTTTTGATTTTTCCTTTTTTGTTTTTTTCCCATTCCAGATGATTAGACAGTGTGAAAACCAAATCCACATGCAACACCACATTCCATTTCCTTTCCCAACAATAAAACAACATCAATTGTAACATTGTATTGTAATTTAAAGTTCCATTCATTGGCCATTTTTCACCATCATCCAAAAGAGTACAAAGGCCACCAATTATTACAATATTCAATTCACACTGTTTCCTGGAGAGATTGCACCTTCCATCTCCCTCCAATGCTTCAAAATACAGCCTAGGGGGATTTCTCCAAAACTCACTTTTGGTGATAGACCAGAACCCATCACACAGAATATAATAAACCAATTAAACTTCCCTTTGAGAGGGGTGTGCAACACCCACTCACACACCTTAGAGCTTGAAACACAGGGCACCTGTGTAAGCTTGCCTACAAAATAGCCCTCAGGGCTTTCAGTCTGTGGCAGTGGGGCTTTGACCCACAAGGTACCTTCCTTTTTACTGTTTTCACTATTTACAATTTTTAACCTTCCCCAGGGCTGGCACTCAAGGCCTCCCTGTAGATAGCAGAGCAAGCCCAAAACCTGGTTTCCAAACTCCCTTTACCTTAATCCAGTGAGACTTTCCAACAGCTCTGTTATACCCCCCCTCCAGTAATGCCTTAATAAGTCCCAGCAGAACTTGAACTCACCGGATCCTGGGACCAAGAGGATGTTCCTCAATAAAATCTTTGGTGTGCTCTGGAGTCCTCAGTATCCTGGAATCCATGCAGTGTGAACAGCACTGTCCCATCTGGGTCACCAGGAACCATCACCACAAATGGGGAATAAAACCCTCTAACACTCTTTGTAGCATTAGGAAGTGGCAACAATTTATTTTTGGTGCTGGGCGTGCAGGGGATATCTCCTCCTGTCACACACCCAGCTATGTAACATACTGATTTAGATCTCTGTAACTAATATATATTCATGACATTTCCCCAGATCATACATATATCCTAAACATTCTTACCAATTCTTTTACATATTTAAATTACTTCTCAAAACTCATTTACATTAGAGGAGGGGTCTCTTGAGGGTCTCCATGGTCTTTTGGGGAACATCCCATTCAGAAAGTTATTCTTTTTTGGTCACAGGCCTCCAAAAAAAGTCTCTTCTCCTTGAATGCACCCTAGCTGTGTGGTCTGGCCAAGACAGACCTTCTTATCAGTGTTGCTCAGGCCCACAGTCGTTGATCTCAGGGCAAGGATATCCACTTGCACACATTAATCACTGGTATGGGTGATTACAGGACTAAGCACTGTCTGTTAAAGCTAAAGGAATTCACAACACTCAAAAATTATGTGTTACAATTAAAGATTTTCCCAACATCACTGCAAACATCTAATACCTGTTGTTACAAGAGAGATACATTTATTATCAATACTGCAGGTATTTAAGATTTGCAATTAGAAAACTTGAGAAATCAGTCAACTGCTGAATTTTTACTTTTGATTCCTGAGTGTTCTAGAAGGGCCACGTTCAGATAGGACTGGTGCCTTTCTTGTTAACAAAGGATCCAAAGAAACTAAGAGTAATCAATCCTCTTAGCCTCATTGGCGTTGTAGACTTCCCCTTTAGTTTGCAGCTGACCACGCATCATAAACAAATTTTGCTGCCACTGCATCTTCAATTGCCAGCCCTGAAAAAGAATTAAAGGCACCTTCAAACAGTTCTTCAGCTGTACCAACAATTTAGCTTCAGAAGGCAACAGAAGGACTCAGGAAATTATCTAAGTGGGCAGGAACAGCAATTGTTCCCCATCCCAAACACCTACAGTGTTACATTCAAAGCCTATGGCCATCATGGAACTCTTGGGTGTGCCCTATGACATTCATGGAACAGTAACAATCTCATTTTCCATGCTCACATCACCACTTGGCCCTTTCAGAGATGTCATCCAGCTCAGAGCATGGCAATTCATCCCCACTCCTGCTCTCTCCCCAGACACCAGCCCCACAACCCCCTGGCACATTGTCTGTGGGTCAGACAGACCCCATGGGTGCAGCAGCAGGGCACTGGGGCTGGAGCTGGATTCAGAAATGCTGCACTCATGTCTTGAACCACTGGGAAATGGAAAATGGACTTCCTATTGTTTGCTTGCTTTCCTATCACTTTTCATTACATCAATCCTGCCAGACAAACAAATAGGGAAATCAAAAGGGAAAATGCAAATCACATCCCACTTCCTTGTGCACAGTGCGTGGCCATGGCAGCTCTGAAGATGATCAGCAGCTTTCCCACGCACGGGGGACCCAAGAAATAACAAGGCATTGTTTCCTGTCACACTTGGACACATGAGGGGCTCTTCTTACCCAATGATTTAAACACTGTTGTTTTCTCAGGCAGGGCTGGTTTTGCACCATTCAATACCTCTCCGAGCTCAGCAAAAATCTCTGCCTGTCAAAAAAATACATATTTATTCAAAACCATAATACCCATACATGCATTAAGAGAAAAACCCTTTTTTTCCCTGAGTGACTTCAGAATAAAGAAATCATCCAGCTCTGCATGCCAAAACTGATTCTTTTCCATGGTGAAGCAGATCAGTATTCAGACAAATAATATAGAAACTGGACAGAAATCAGAGAAGCAGAATGGTTTCCAAAGAAAAACAGCTGGCACACTTTCCTCAGTAAGTTTTTTTGCTTGTCTTTGTTTTGTTTACAGTAGATAGCTTGTTACTTATGCAACAAAACACATGGGATCCCACACATATTACCATATCTGGAGCTCTGATGTTAAACCTCAGAGGTGTAAATCACATTTGCTCTGCAGAGACATTAGAAGAGAAAAAGAAAACACCATTGAACCTAAAAGAGTCCCTGCTGTCAAATTTGTGCAGATCACTGTCTGCTCAGCTTGTGTGGTCCATTCCCCAGAGGCCTGATGTGTCAATCACACTGAAATCTTATGGGAAGAAAGTTACAGATTTTAATCAACAAATTTGAAGAATCAAGACAAACAAACACTGCAGGAAATGCAGGTCTTTCAAAAAACAATACATTGTTATCATACCCAAAGGCCAAGGCTGAGCACCTGCTACTGTAATATGGTGTCATGCAACAGTAGATACA
>NW_020885669.1:3216-6001 GCF_003945725.1 Corapipo altera
GAAAACAAATCAAGGAGCTTAACTTCTTACACACAGCACCAAGATCATTATCCACTTCTCAAAGGCTCAAAAAACAAACAAGAAACCCAATAGAAAGCAAAACAATCACACAGTTATACTGTAACCATACTTTTTATAAAGTGTCCAACTGTTATGGAAAAGTAAATTCCACATTGCCCAAATGCCTCCTCAAACAACACAAATGCCTCAATGAAGGGTAAAAAAAAAGGCAAAAAAGGAGAGAAGTCTTTGTGTCTGTGTCGCTTCAGTGAGTCTGGACCTTAATTGATGTGGGTTGTATTTCTGGCTTCCATGCCATGACACAACACAGACAACAACTGCCAATGACAAAGGACTAAATTGAGGTTGAAAAATTGGTAGGATGCTGCTGGAATGGGGGACCTTTCTTTAAATGGTTCCCTTGGAGAAGCTGCTTTTGTCTTATTACTATGCTATCTGGAAAGGCCACAAGGTCATCTAAACCAGGCCCACAATTAATCAAAATAAACAAAGAGGGGCATGGCCAGAGACTCCAAACAATAGTGTGGCAACATCACTACATGGCGGGCAACACCAACAACAAAAAGCACCCCCCAAGCCTCACCAAAACTACAGGACAAATTATGAAGTTCTTAACTCAGTTATTCCATCTTTGTAACTCAGGTAAAAAAGGAAATCAATGGGATCAGCCCAAAAAGAAACAAATAGAGAGGCTACAAAAATGGTGGAAGAAAAGATGACAATGACCAGGGAAATATTACAATGAGCAGCAACCACTGAGGAAATAACATGTTTGAGTGGGTCATTTAAATGGAGAGCAAGGTCAGAACAAGGGACAACGTGAGGGCAAAGAGGATGCACCACTAGGGACAAGAGTGGTCCTCACTAAAGAGGAAAAGTCAAAACAAAAAGAACATTCAGTCCAAGGACACAGAACTGCCTTTCAACAGATGTTGATGCCAAGCAATGATAATAAACACCTCCTTTACACAGTGAGAACACAGCCTACCATTGATGTGGGCACCTGGCTTTACCCAGGCCCCAGACAGGATGGGTTCTGTTGCCATGGTGACTGTTACAATCACATCAGCCCCAACAACAGCCTCCTGGGCAGAGGAGCAAACCCGCACGGGACCATGGACAGAGCTGGCAAACTTCTCCGCTTTCTCCTTGCTGCGATTCCATATCCTGACCTGCAAGGGGAAAAGGAAATGAAAACAGACAGATGAGCTTGGAGAATTTCTCCTTGCTGAAGCAGAATACTTGGTCTCAGTTTTCCATAGACACATGTATCCTAAAGGCTGGGCTTTTGTTTCCATTTAAGTGACTTGTCCATGACACAAGTCACTAAATTCATGAGCGTCCAGCTACATTTCAGCAACTCTTTTGTGATAACAGACTAACAGCTCCTTCTCAAATGAAAATATTCCCAATAAATACTTTTAAGCGAAAGTCACAGAAAGCTTATCAAAGTATGACAGACAGGAACTTTGGAGAGACAGCCTTGGTGTTGTGGGAGCACTGCTCAGCAGTAGCCAAAATACTGAGGTGGTGTCAGCACCCTTCGAGCTGCCAGTGCAAAGCACAGCACTGGGAGGGCTGAGGGGAACATCAGCTCCATCCCAGCCAGACCTCACACAACTTCATTGCCTATACTTTATTTATATTAAACCCTGAAACATAATAGAGAACAATAGATGGATCCTGTGAAGACGTGTCCATTACCTCTTTAAATGTGAAGAGTTCTGTGAGGATTTCATAATGGCTGTATGCTTGAACACCAGCTCCCAAAATGCACAGCACCTCTGCAAAAGCTGGCATTAACAACTGAATGGCATCAAAAGTAAAATAAAGAGAACATGTAAGAACAAGAGATGCGCAGATATTACAAACATATTTCAAAATGCTACAAAATACAGCAGTATTTTTAGTCCTTTTAAACAACAAAAAAGTGGGTTTAGTCAAAAAGCTAGAATTGATTCACATCAATATAAACAGTATTCAATAGTCACTGCATATTAGTGCGTTTAATGTAAAAGCTAGTATCAAAACACATCTTGGCTTAATTCCACTTTTGAAATGTCTGACTCCTGAAATTCAGATGTAAGATGTAACAGCATGAACTAACACAATTTCTGAGGCCTCAGCAGCACAGTCCAATATTAGCAAAATGTATTACACCCACATGACTGATTAAGTAAGTGTAAAACCATAGTGTTGATGTTCTGTGCTGGCTGAAAACAGGGCTCACAAGTCCAAAAACTCTCAGTGCTGAGAGTGGCACCTGCACAGGTAAACTGGCCTTGGTAGCCCCACCCTAAACCACTTGTTTGAATTCACTCAAGCCACACATTGGACCACAGGCACATCCTGGCTTTGCAAGAGCCATCATTCATATGCATCATTGTCAAAACAGGGATGGTTCTGAGGAACAAAGAATAAAATTCAGTTCCATAATTGCTTTGGGTTTTCTGGTTTCCTTCTTGCCTGTGATTCACCAGTCCTTGGCAAAGGGGAAGGCAGGGCTGCTGGAGTCCAGCCCTGAGCTTCCCATGAGTCTTGTTTATGCATTTGCTGAGGCCACTCCTCTCTAAAAAGCTTTACAATTGTCTAGGCTCTCAAAACTTATTCTGCTGCAAACAAATTGAAATAATCTCATTGATCCCATTTTTCAGTAATAAGAACTGGTTTTAGTGTTCCTTTCCAAGACTGTGAAGCACTGATTTCAAAGGTTCTCTGCATAAAAGCAGGGGCCTTTCAAAAGCAAGTGCCATAAGGAGGACAA
>NW_020885669.1:6011-10710 GCF_003945725.1 Corapipo altera
TGGATGGAGTTCCCCTGGCATGAAGGCTGCCCCTAATGAAGTGGTGAGTTCAGCCTTCATTTGGATGCAAAGCTGAGGGGGGACAAACACCAGTATTTTTCAGCCCTGGCCCTCTTCTTATTGCCTCATCCTTTGAGGGGAAGGCTAAAACCCTCATGTGCAATGCATGCTGGCTTTGTGCTATTAGCAGCCCAACCACAAATATTTTCAAAAAAAAAATTCAAACACAACACTTTCCAACTGAAATTGAAGTCATGCAAAGCAACACACAGGCAGATACACCACAGCTACATCTTCTGAAATTGTAAAGGCATATTAACACAAACACAAAACAAAAAACAGAGCTCAGGTTCCTTCTCCAATCACACACAAAGTGTTAAAGCCAGACATGACTCACTCAAAACTCTGATTTTAAGCTTTCCCTGAAACTATGCATTTTATCATAAATCTAATTTAAAGATGTATTTGATGAAAATTCACAGATACTGAAAGCCACTTGCATCATTCCTTCGAGCTATTTTATAGCAAACACCACTAGCTCTGCCCCACTTCAGAGAACAGAAGACACACCTTGGTAGCAATGGCAGAAACTGCAGCTGTTCGCTTTGCTGTGATGACACTGCCATCCAGGACCTGTAGAAAAATTCAAGCAGAAGGAAATGAACACTCAAAATGTGAGTAAATATGAAACGTTTTCATCCAATTTGTGAATGAAGTGATATTACAGATATAAAAGATGCAGACATATAAAAGTTGGCAATTACTGGTACAGCAACCACAAACCATACAAAGTCACACTTTCTCCACAAATGGAGTCCGAATGGCCAGAGCTGAACCACCCCAAATTCACCCAGCTCCTCATGCACTGCACTTCCCTGGCTCTCCAGCACTGGGAATACATGGATATATCCTAGTTCCCTGCACTCCAGTAAGACCAGGGACCAGTGCAAGCTGGCAGTGGTTCACCAGTCTGCACTGTCTTGCTCTGTACAATGAGGTGACTGGGAGCTATGGAATTCCTTTAATGGGTATCACACACGGGGCACTCCTGCCTCTGTGTGCATTAGCCACAAACAGATTAGGGAGGCTTAAAAACTGTCAGGTTTGGTATAAGAGACCAAGATAGTTTTCTTGACCAGTTTTTGCCCTTTAATAATTATTTTTACTGAAGTCTAAATGCAAATCATTAGTATTCTTAAAAAATTTCTACATTCTTTAAATAGAGGGAAAAAAAAGCAGACTTTGAATACTATTCCCTGCAATGCAAATTGTGAATCTCTTTCAACTGAGAATTAAGATGGCTCAAGATCAATTCTTTATTCAGCAAGGTGTTTGGGGTTTTTTTCCTTTCAAATGCAGGGTGAACTTTTCTTGATTAGAGTTTACAGAGGCACTCACGAGACTTACAGCTTTCAAAGAACCATTGCGAGGGTCAAACAAGAGGACAGTCGCTTGGTGAGAAGGGGCAGGGGAATCCTTCAGGTGCTCATAGAAAGTCACCAGCTTGGTTGTCAGAGCATCATCGGCAGCGCTGTACGCGGGCATGACGCCGAGGTACCTTAGGAGACAATTCCCTGTATTACCCACGGACTTTCGCAGCGGAGCCCGCAGCCGTCGGGCCGTGACCATCAGTGGCCACCGGCCGGTCCATCGCTAACTCGGCACCGAGGGCCTTTCCTGGCGCTCCAATTCCTCCCCCCCGGTGCCTTCCCCGCCCCCCGGCGCCGCTGCCCCCGCTCGCCCTCCCCGGGTGCCTCGCCCCGCTCGGGGCTGGGCGCTCACCCGCCGTGCCCGGGCACGGCCAGCACGGTGCGCAGCGGCTGCACGACGCCTCCCGCGGGGCCCGACGAGAAGTTGCCCAGGGCGGCCTCCAGCGCCGGCAGCAGGAGGCTGGCGCGGGGCAGGTGCTTCTCCACCTCCTCGGCGCCGATGAAGGCGGGCGGAGCCGAGCCCATGGCGAGCACCGGCACCACGGGACGGCACCGTGCGGGACTGCGACACCGCCCGCGCCGCCGCCAAGAACCCGCCGCGGAACCGCCCCGCGTCCCGCCCCGCCGGGCCCGGCCCCGCCTCGGCCCCCTCCCGGGGTAATCGGGACTTTTCAGAAGCAAAAATAGCTCGGCTGCCCACACCTGGAGATGTGCAGAAAAAGGCTTCTTTTAAATGCTGTACTTCGGATGCGTGCCTTGTACTATCTGATTAATAGCTCTTAAGCGCTGTAACAACCCGTATTCATCCGAATGTGATTTCCTCACCGGCAAAATAGGGGTGTTATACTCCAATTGAAATTCCACTAACAGCCCGTGTTGTTGAAATGTATCTATTAGTTTTTCCAGCCCCCTCTTCACACTTTGTTTTATAAGACCTTGTTTCTGCCTTAGCGGTTTGACATCAGGTTTTGATGATGCTCTCACGGGTTCTGATTGTCCTGGGACACCCATAGCACATAGCAAGGGAATAACTGTGTTTTCTCCCTCAGCCAGGATTTCTTCTTCTGATGGTTCAAGTGACTGTAACATAAAAACTTGGGCTTCCAGAGGCTTAGGTTCAGGGATATGAACTTCTATTTTTCCTTCATCAAAAGTTATTTGTGCTTCTAATTTGCTTAAAATGTCTCTTCCTAACAGGGGCATAGGACAGTCTGGACTACCATATATAAAAATTGATGTGTTAACCAATTTTTTTTCCCAATTTTAAATTTCAGACGTTGAAAGAATGGCCCATTTTGCCTTTCTCCAGTGGCACCAAGTGCATTAATAATTTCCTGACTAAATTTTCCTTTACATGTATTTAAAACCGAATACACGGCTTCGTGTATTCAATACATAGTATCTACTATGAAATCCATTTTCTCACTCCCCAGTGTTAATGTAACCAGAGGTTCAGCTGGGGATGACACCTCTGGTCCCTGTCACACATCTTCACACGTCAGGAGCCATCCTGTCTGATCGGGAGCCCTGGGTGGAATCCAGGGTCCGGCAGCTCCTACCTGTCCCTTTCCCCACTGACATTCCCACTTCCAGTGGCCCTTCTCTCGACAAATAGCACACTGATCCCTGTCCAACTGCCTGTGTTGGAGTCAACCTCTACTAATTCCTCCTCTGCCTCTCCCCTGCAGTGCCCCTGTTTGGGGGCTTTTTTCCACTAACGCAGCTACTTCCACACTGCATCCAACAACTTACTCAAATTCCTCCCAACATATCCAATACTACCGGAATATCACTCCAGTCAGGGTCCTGGGTTCAGATAATGCCTTCAAATACCTTCACAGTTTTCCCTGCGTCTTCCCTATAAGTCCCTACTAGCTGTTTTAAGTAGCACTGGCTCATTAGTTCCGATTGCTCACCTCAGCGGGGCTCGCAAAACAGCCCCGGAGTTCCAGCTTGTTTGGTACCGCAGCACGGAAACAGCAGCACTGCCCTGGCCACCTGCCAGCCCAGGCACATGGCCAGGGCTGCTGTCAAAATGCTCCCCGGCACAATTCAGTGAGGTGAGCAGCGGTACAGCAGCAGCGAAAGCAGAAAGTGGCCACTAACAGGCACTAGACTCTCATATACAGTCAGGCAAGTGAGTGCCGGGGCGAGCACGGGGCGAGTACAGCTCATTATCAGCTAAACAGCACTAACAGATCCTAATCGTGCCAAAAGGTGTGATTTAACTCCAGCCAGCACCACGCAGCTGCTGGCTCAGTCTCCCACCAGTGGAATCAGAGAAAGAATTGGAAGGGTACGTGAAATTCATCCACCGCTTCCCATGGGCAGGCAAGTGTGCAGCCATCACCAGGGGAGCAGGGCCCCACCACGTGTAACAGTTACTTGGGAACACAAACGCCATCACTCCAAACACCTCCCCCCCCCCACGTACTCCTTCTGTATCCATTCTATCCCCTCTCCCAGGGGCTACCAGCATATCAACCTCCTCTTCCTCTGCACAGCCATAAGTCATACAACACTTCCCAGTACCACAAGCCGAGCAGCATCGCTTAGATTCTTTTTTTTCGTGGTCTTTCTCTAAAGCCAAAATCATAGGATCACTTGGTAACATATCACACTCTTTTTTGATTTTTCCTTTTTTGTTTTTTTCCCATTCCAGATGATTAGACAGTGTGAAAACCAAATCCACATGCAACACCACATTCCATTTCCTTTCCCAACAATAAAACAACATCAATTGTAACATTGTATTGTAATTTAAAGTTCCATTCATTGGCCATTTTTCACCATCATCCAAAAGAGTACAAAGGCCACCAATTATTACAATATTCAATTCACACTGTTTCCTGGAGAGATTGCACCTTCCATCTCCCTCCAATGCTTCAAAATACAGCCTAGGGGGATTTCTCCAAAACTCACTTTTGGTGATAGACCAGAACCCATCACACAGAATATAATAAACCAATTAAACTTCCCTTTGAGAGGGGTGTGCAACACCCACTCACACACCTTAGAGCTTGAAACACAGGGCACCTGTGTAAGCTTGCCTACAAAATAGCCCTCAGGGCTTTCAGTCTGTGGCAGTGGGGCTTTGACCCACAAGGTACCTTCCTTTTTACTGTTTTCACTATTTACAATTTTTAACCTTCCCCAGGGCTGGCACTCAAGGCCTCCCTGTAGATAGCAGAGCAAGCCCAAAACCTGGTTTCCAAACTCCCTTTACCTTAATCCAGTGAGACTTTCCAACAGCTCTGTTATACCCCCCC
>NW_020885670.1:0-10704 GCF_003945725.1 Corapipo altera
GGGAAGGACAAATCCTGATGGGGGGAAACAAGGGCTGAGCGCGTTGGCTTGGGGGTTCCTCCTGCCCAAGTCCATCTCTAGAACTCACTGGGCATCCTGTGTCCATAAAAACCTCCAAAACACCAAGATTCAGCCCAGAAAAACCCAAACCACCAAGATTCAGGCAAAAAGCTCCTCAGAAATAGCAAGAGGAACCCCTCTCCAAACTACAAAATGTTAAGATTCAGCCAAAATATACTCCAAAATATGAAGATTCAGCCAAAAAAAGGTGTTTAATTGGGAGGATGAGGGGAGCGAGGTCACTTCATGAGCACTTGATTGAGTTGCTAAATATTATTCAAAAGCTGAATTAACGTAGTGTCACTTAAAACTCATTTTTTTTCTTCCTAGTTTCAGTGTAGAGAATAAATATGAAATCCCTGGACTTCAGGCCTGGATCATTACCCCTGTGCTTTGGAGTGCAAATGTTTTCTCCTTCCACTTCTCCCCTGCCATTGTTTCTGACAACTGCATTCCTCTGCTGTGCTGTGCCAATCTCCTGGGATGTGCAGTTTCCATGTTTGCAAGGATTAAAGGCTACTTTTTGCCTCCCAGTGCCAAAGGCTGGTCTGTGAAGTTTAGTGTGAGAGAACCCTGGGCAATCAGACACTGAAATTGTTGAGCTGCAACGGGCCATGTGAATGGAATGACAGAATCCATTCTGCTGGCCCAGACACAGAACCCAATATCTGGTTGTGGCTCTTTGCCTCACTGGCACCATCCTCTGTGGTTCCTGCTGCCCACCATGGCACTGGCACCCCAGGGGCACAGGTACGTCCATCCTGTACATGAAGTCAGAGTCAGACTGTCCACAAGTGTTAGCAGGAGTAAAACAGTGCACTGCTGACCTTCTGGAATTTATCTCTGTTAATGTCTGACTTCACTCGGTCAATCTGTGTTCTCTTGCACAGCGTTACGTGGGTTTATGATTTTCATTATCACTGCACCAAATTAATCTGGAATGTGTGGTCAGAACAGTAATTACCTGTATTTGTGTATAACTGTGTGCCCTTCTATTTTTCATGCTTTCTGGCAAATTCACTGACAACTTCTTTACGACTACACGATGGGGACTGAATTTAAGGTTGGGGGGTTTTCCTGAGGGCAGCACTACACCAGACTTTTGTGTGTGTGTGTGAGACAGGCAGAAGCACAAATGCCTGCACAGCCCAGAGCAGTCAGTGTGGGGCTGTGCTTGCTGCTGCAGAGACCCCCAGGGAACAAACCCAGGCAATAGTTTGGGTTTATTCCTTGCTCTGTGTCAGTGGAATAGAATGTTCCACAGGAGCTCTGTTCCCCTCTGTGGCACAGGGTGGCTCAAAGCTGAAGGGGGGGGGGTCAAGTGCAAGTTCCCTTCTGAAGTGTGTGTCCCTAAGGAGGACACTTGTATTGTTATTGCTTATTATGTGTAAGATCTTATAGATATATCAAACAATAGCTAAGGATGGATTCTATAGAATATGTGCCATATATATGATACAGAATATATCTGATTATTGCATTATCTGTCTGTCCAGACAAACATTGTGTATGCAGAGAGATTGTATTTGAAGGATATGTTCCTCTCAATACCCTGTGAGCTCCATTCCCAAGGCCAGCAAATTCCTGAAGCTCCCACTTGTGTGCCCTGCAGGTTTTGGCAGATTTGCAAGAGCAGGGGAATCATTCCCTGCAGCCCCTTTGCACTGTAGGAAATGGGAGCACTGTGCACATCCTGCTGCCTCCAGATTCCATTCTGGGTGTGTGGGGAGCAAAGAAATGCCTGGTTCTGCAGCAGCTGCAGATGCTCAAGGGGCAGCAGGACCAAGTCAGGGGCCTGGGGAGCTTTGGTGGGCTTTGGGATCCGGGAGGGTCCTGGGTGAGCTGGGGAGGGGCTTTGGGGATTGGGGGTACAAACCAGGACAAACCAGTACAAACCCTTACCTCTTCACTGCTCCCCAGATCTCTCCTGGAGCTGGGCCACCTTGTCCTGGGACACCTGAGCCCCCTCAGTGCCCTCCCAGTACAGCCCAGTGCCCCCAGTACAGTCCACTGTGTTCCTGTCCCAGGGTGCCAGGTGACCCCTCTTTGGGGGGGTTGGAAGTGATTTGAGGGGGGGCTGTGGGAGATTTGGGGGGATCTGAGGAGTTTGGATGGGGATTTGGAGGTTTTGAGTGCCTTTAGGGAAGTTAAAAGAGATCTTGGGGACATTGGGGGGTCAAAAGTATCTATGGAGGGAGGGGATTAAAGGAAAAACGGGAGTTAGGAAACATTTGGGAAGGGTTAAAAGGGCTTGAGGGGGAAAAGGAGGGGCTGCACCAAGAGCAGGTGAGTCCTGGGACCCCCTCTAATGTCCCCAAGACCCTCTTGGTGTCCCCAGTTCCTCCCTTGACACCCCGAGACCCTCCTGGTGTCTCCAATGTCCCCAGGGCCTCTCCATGGCCACAATTCCCCCCTTGGCACACCCAATTCCACTGTCCACAAACTCCTCCCCACTGTCCCCAAACCCCATCCCTGATGTCCCCAACCCTCCATCTCACTCCAGGAGCCCCCCCTGGACCCTCTGACCACAAAAACGCCCCCCCCCCACTCACAGAAAGGCCAAGGGCATCTGGGGACACACTGGGGAGAGCTGGGGGGCTTTGATGGGCACTGGGTGATTACTGGGGGATACTGGGACACACAGGGGGTAACCAGGGGGCACTGGGAGGGACTGGAGGTGAACTGAGGCACACTGGGGTCACTGGCAGAGAACTGGGGAGTTACTGGGGGATACCAGGACACACAGGGAGACACTGGCAGGTTACTGGGCCATACTGGGGGTTACTGGGTGCTCACTGCAGGATCACTGAGCCATACTGGGGGGCAGTGGGAGGTCACAGGGACACACTGGGTGGTCACTGAGGGGCTTACTGGGCCATACTGAGGGTAACAGGGAGGTCATTGGGATATACTGGGGGCACTGGGATCCCTGTACCCACATGTGGTACATCTCCCCGCCTATTTTGGGGGGCATCACTAGGACTCCTCCCCTGGGAGCTGGGGGACGCCCTGAACCCCACTGCTGGGCTTTAGGGAACCCCGCACAATCCCCTCAAACCCCCTGAAATCCCCCCCTCGACCCGTCGAAACCTCCTCAAGGTCCCCTCAAATGTTCTCCCCAGTACCCCCTAAACCCTCTCAGTGACCCGCAAAACCCACCTGGGACCCCACAAGCCCATTCAGGGACCCCCCAATCCCCCTCACGGACCCTCAAAACCGTCTGGGACCCCTTAAACTCTCTAGAGACCCCAAAACTGACGAAAAGGTACCCGCAAAGCCCCCCAGGAACCTCAAACCTCCTCACAGACCCCCAAAGCCCACCTGGGACCCCCCAAATCTTCTCAGAATTTAAAACCCTCTCAGAGATCCCCAAACCTCTTCCACCTCCCCCCTGAGTCCCCTCAGGGACCCCTCAAAACGTCCCCGGGAACCCCCGAACCCCCCCGCTAAGCTCTCCCGAGCCCTCCAGCCCTTCCACCCACACCCGCGCTCCCCGCAGCCCCCGAGGGGATCCCCAGACCCCGCTCTCCCCGCACCCCCCACCAGCTCACACAGCGAAGCGCAGGAGCCGCCACCTTCTCCTCCTTCGCGACCACGAGGCCAAAATGGCGCTCGCTCTGCCCGCCCTCCGCCTTTACAGACCCGCCCCGCAGCCAATCAGCGCGCGGACACGGCCCCTGCCCGCCCTCCGCCACGCCCCCACCTGCGCGGTGCATTGTGGGAGTTGAAGTCCTTGCGGCGGGGGAGGATCGGACTTTTTGGGTTTTTGTTTTTCTGTCTTCTTTTATTTTCTCTTTTTTCTTTCTTTTTTTTTCTTTCTTCTTTCTTTTCTTCCCTTTTTTCCTCTCTCTTTTTTCTTTTTTCTCTTTTTTTGTTTTTTCTTTTTTCTCTTTTTTTTCCTGTTTTTCTTTCTTTTTTTTTCTCTTTTTTTCTCCTTTTTCTCTTTTTTCTCCCTTTTTAAAAATTTTCTTTTTTCTTATTTTTCCCTTTTCCTTTTTTTTTTTACAGTGTTTTCTATTAGTTGTTTTATTCAAGGACGATTTAAACACAGATCAAAACAATCTCCAGGTACATAGTTTACAACAACAGATAATCTGCCATTGTTCCAGGTTTGTGAGGATTCCCAAGATCATAAACACTGAGACATCAAGGGTGGAAGTGAAGTAACTTTATCCTGTCCCTTGCCACAGCCTTCAATCCACACCCAGCCCTGGATTTCTGGAAAGCCACTGGGCAGGAGCAGGAGATGGAGCTGGTGCTCGGCAGGAGGGGCAGCAACAAAAAACCTGTGTCTTTGGCACAGGGGAAGGAATTTAGTGCTTGAGGGGTTACATTCCACAGGCTCCCCTGGGGATCAGCTTATGCTTGGACAGTAAGAACAGCAAGAACATTCCTCATAAAAATGCCAGAGGGAAGGGAGCGGAGGGGGAGCAGGGGCAGGAAAAGGAAGCAGAGCGATGGAAGATGGGCTGGGGCGGTCGGGGCTGGGGGAAGGCAGGCTGGACAATGCCTTGTTTGGTCCAGCAGCTGGACCAGCTCCAGGGCAGATGTCGGGGGAGCCTCTGCCACAGGGACATGCCCAAACAGACCCTACAAAAGCTCTCAGAGTGGTTGGGGGCTCTGGGCGGGGCTGCGCTCTCGCCTCAAGCCAGGATATCCCAGGGCAGTGGAACAGCAATTCCTGTCAGCTCCCAGCAAAGATTATTGGGGTTTGCACTGGGGAAATATTGACGCTCCAGCTTCTTCTTCTCTTTTTAGAACTTTGAGCTTGCAGTTGGGTAGAAGGGCTGGTGGGGGAGTGGGAAGAGACCCACTGAGGGACACATCCCTCAGTTAGATGGAGCTAAACCCCTAATCTTCCTTAGGAATAGCTGCTGATGCTCAGTTTTCTTCTTTCCCTTCTGCTTTAGTGGGATATCACATTTCCCTGCAGTATTTGGGATAGAATGGTATGTCAGCTGGAATGGTTTGGTTCTTACAGAAAGCATAAATGCATTTTAAGGAAGGTATTTTTACATAGGTAAGACCTCCAAAAAAAAAAAAAAAAACCAAAAAAAATCCCAAAGGTAATATAAGTGCAGAATCAAGTGAACTTTGGGGTTTCCTTTTTAATTCTTGGGTAGAAAAACCATCCCAGTTAGGGACAGCAGTTTACTGCATTGCTGAAAAAAAACTCAACCAACAAACAAAAAAAGAAATCTGAGCTTGTTCTCTTTCAGATTTGTTTTTGATCATAAGAATCCTTTTAGTGAAAAGGGTTAATTTACTCTTTCTAGAGGAATATTTTAAGTGTGATTATCACAATATCACAGCTGATGAAAAGGTCTAAAATAGGACATGGACCTTGAACCTGTTCCTGCGTTTAGGATGTGGTGCTTAACATTCAAGAAACAATAGAACTGCAACTCATTTATTAAGGTATCATCTCAAAGTGTTCACTCTTACTCTGTAAAGACATGCCACAAGGATTGTAGAAAGCTTGCAGTATCCCATGAAGTACATGTGGTATTTTATCAGTGTAAATATGGATAAGATCTTCAAGATTTCTGCTGGCAATACTCCATAACTAAAGTAAGTTTTCCCTTTGGTGCTGCACTAGTTTATGATTTAATTTTTACTGACAATCCACCAGTCACATTATTAGCTTCACCAAAGGAAAGGGAAATAATCCTGTATTAATTAAACAGAGCAACTGAATTCCCTCACTCATCTTATCCTTGGCTGTCTGAGACAGGAATGCACTTCAGCTTCCCTACAGAAACTGCAGCTAAAAAAGAGCTTGGGGTGATAGTGAGAGATCCAGATTGAAGGGTGTGCCTGAATTATCTTTAAGGAGGAGACCTTTTTGGTGGGTGACAGGCAATGTACCTGTGGTTCCCTTTTCCTTTCTGGGTTGTTTTTCCCTTTCTTTTTGTCAGAGGTTTTGGAAAAGGTGTTTTGTCAAGAGAATAATATTCATTTATGGCAATGTGAATAGTTTCTATCCTGTACCAGTGAAGGCAGTCATCTAAATACCCATATCCATGCCCTTGAAACCAAAACAAGGAGAAAATATGGAGTATTTGTTTGAGACCAGAAAAACTGAATGTAGTTCAGTAACATGGTAAGGCAATTGCTGTTATTTCACAGAGACATTTTTTTGTATGCTGGAACTGAGGGTAGCAGCAAAAGCTAAAAGCCTTGCTCTGTGTCTTTGTGAACACACTGTGGATAAGTTCAAAGGAGTATTCAGAGGTTGTGTTGTGTGAGCTTTTTTCCCCTAAGATCAAAACAAGGAATATTTAATGCTAAATCCAGCAGATGGCTTTCAAGTAATAACTTGGTCCAGTTTGTCCAATTGTGTTCAAACAGGTGAGGAAAATCTGGAACTTTAGAAGGGTTAGTTTTTTCACTCATTAGCAGGATATCCAGGGGTGTCCCAAGTGCCTTCCAGTGAGGAGCACAGGAGATCAGTAGACAGTGACAATATTGTTCTAATGTTAATGTCACTGGAGCACAGAGTGAGATCGCATCTGAGTTATGTTTCTTTAATCAGCGATTGGGAATAAAGAGAAAATAACATAATTGATGACACTTTAGGATTTATTTCATACTCTTAACAAGAAGGTATTTTGCAGCTGGACTTTGAATAGGGTTCCATGGTATATTGCAAATTTCTATCTCAAGTTAACAGTCTACTTCTTCCCAAAGAAATTCTCAGCAGCTAACACCCTTTCATCATCTGGCTCTTTCCCTGATGCTTTGAGCTTGTTGCTCCTTTGGGTAAATACCCATTTGACACAATGCACTGGGCAGCTTCTGCCAAGTGCCACTGAATCTCACTTCTTCCCTTGCCTTGAGGTCGTTATGCTTTAAGAATCTGGCTGTTCAGACGCCCTGAAATGTCTCTAGTATTTCAATGGGAAGAAGCTTCAAGATGTGCTGTTTGGCACACAGGAAAAATGACCTGCCCAGAGAGCCATGGAAATGTAGGTGCTGCTCAGTAATGCCCCTGGACTGGGACAGGCACTGCTGACGATTTTTTCGTTCCCCTCTCTGATTCCATTCCCACTGTTTTGTACAGACTCCTTGTGGTCAGATTTTGCACTGTACAGTTTGAGAAGTTAGTGCAGATGTGTGTTTGCAGGTATGCTCTTCTTTGTTATTCCCAAAAAACATTCAGTAAACTGATACCTGGCTTAAGCTTCCCCCCCCCCCTCCCCCCCCAATAGTATTATTTTTATTTATTTCTCCAGAACAGCTTGAGAAAATGAAGGCACACTTAGCCCCAGGTTACTTGCTGCTCTAATCTCTTGACCTTTTTTCTTTTCCCCTCCCCCAAACTGATGGGTAACTGTGAAACCCAAGGTCAGGAATGTGGTTGGAATTCAAGCCCCAGTCTGGGGGAGGTGACACTTTCAGTCCCCGGGGGAAGAAGCCACTGCTTTGTTTATCAACATGCAAAGGACAGCCCAGGATTTCTGGTTCTCCAAGCAGCAGCACTGGCAGGGAAGAGAGCTGCTTGCTTGGATGGAAGATGGTTGAGAGAAAAGTAGTGATGGCTCACAGGGGGAGAGGAAAAACGTGTTATTTGGGGGTATAAAGTGGGGAAGGATGAGAAGCTAACAAGGTAGTGGAAGCCACATGAGCAGGAAAAGGAGGGTTTAGAGGAGACAGATCAGGACAGAAGGAGAGACCATCATGTTTCAGCCCCTGAATATCAAATTTTGGGAGAGAATGAAGGAAAGCAGGAACTAAGCTCATCTGTCCTTTGGTGAGTTTCCAAATGGATCAACTGTCATATTTTAAGGAGAGTATATTCCAAGGAACTTAACACAGAGAAGTGACCCTATCAAATGACACATGTATAGGGATTCCTTATGGGTGATTTTTATATGAGAGAACACATACACATGCAAAGATTTAAAAGCATTTTGGAATAAAAAGTATCGAAAAAGAGTCATTTTGGTTATAAATCTATAAAGAGACACTTGGAGAGATATTCAGTACAAATAATATATTGGAACCAGCCCCTAGCAACAGGCCTCAACGATGCAGAAAATTATGCTACATTGGCACCAAAACCCCAAAGCCCACACATCTTTATTAGTAGACACACTGTTCCAAAAAAATAAAGGACTGTTGGAGGCATAACATTGGGTGTGAGTGCTGTTTTTTTTTTGTAAAAGAGCAAAAGACTAGGCCCTCCCCAGGGAAAAAGCTGTCAGCAAAAGCTGTGCAATGCAGCACTGGATTGAATCTGTCGACCAAAAAGACTGCAGTCTTTTACCCAGCAACAAAGGCCAAACAAGACACACTAATGGAGGTGGTAAGTCTCCCTGAAGGGGAGTTGCTCTTCTTTCTTTCCTAACTCTGCAGCTTTCTAGGTTGTCTTGGCTCAGTGCATCCCAGGATCGTTGGATCATTTTGGATGGAGAGGTCATCTAGTCCAACTGCCTCAGCAAATGCAAGGTAACAGTAGGAAGGCAGAACTGTCAAACTTCAGAAGAGTTCACAAAGACCCTAGAGATGTGGCACGAGCTGGAGAAGTTTGTCTTTCTGGGATTCCAAAGTGTCTTTGGCTGCAGCAGCAGGTTGTCCCTGTGACCCTGTGGATAACTGTGCAGACCTGGACTCTGGTCTGTCTTGCTGTGAAATCATTGCTAAGGGGAAGAGCTGTTTGCACACAGTTCAGTTCCATGCTATTAAATCCATTCCCTTAGTATGACTGAAGGCAAAATGAAACAGAGAGTACTTCTATTTTTAGGATTTCCAGTTAGTTGACTGAGATTTATTTTCAGCAGGTTTCCCAGTGTTAAACTTCCCCCCTGCTCTAAGGAGTCAGACAGGGAATGCAATTCCTGAAAGGCCAGCAGATCAGGGGGGAGGTGTATGATACCCACTCTTGGTAGGCTGGAGCAGAAAGGAAGCCAGCATGTGACAGAGCCGCCTTTTCTCCAGGCCAAACCCCCGCAGCTTCCTCGACCGCTCCCCATCACACTTGTGCTCCAGACCTTTCCCCAGCTCCGTTGCTCCTCTCTGGACACGCTCCAGCACCTCAGTGTCTTTCTTGCCCAGAGTGGCCCAAGCATAATTGACTGCCCACCTCTAGATGACAAAACCCACACTGTGTCCATATCTGCTGAAAATCAAGATGTCTCCACTGGGTTTAGTGCAACCTGCAGGTCCCATTCTTTAGAATTAAGGTCCACAATAGATGATATGAGAATTAGAATATTTTATGTTGCTCATCTGCCTGGGTATTACTCCTTCCTCAGAGGTGTTACAAGATATTTCAAGCCCTCTTTGCTACATTTATTCCCCCTCATACTGACCACCATAATTCCCCGTTCCAACTCTCAGTCATGGAAAAAAAAATAGAGTTGGAGGGAGCTTCCTAAAGCTTCAGTGACAACTGGGAAGAACAAGTTGGACAACTCATCAGACTGTCCGGTAGCTTGTTTCTAGATTTGTTCTTCCTGAGGAATACTCCACTCTCCCCAGCTCTCAGAATGAAAGAGAATACTTCTAAGATGACATGGGACCTCTGGGAGATAGAGGACGGGGAGGGGGCTGATCACTTGAGGGTACATCTCCATGGGGAGAGCAAGGCAATGAGGATCTCCAGGGAAGCTGGAGAAGGCTCTGGCAGTGAGAGTGCCATGGTTGGGAAATGCTCCCTCTGCTCGGGAAGGCATCTGTAGGGATAAGCAGAGAGACTGGAACTAGGTTGAAGTGGTTCAGAAAGTTTCAAGCCTCTCTTCCTATTGGCTTCTGCTGTAGGTTGATGTGCCACTGCTTGAACTTCCCATAGATCCTGGGGTGGTGGCAGAGGAAAGCTGCTGTGAAGTTCCCAGGCTGGTAAACTGACTGACTGTAAAGATATCTTTCGGGATTCTTTTCCCTGAGGTTTTAAAACAATTAATTTGCCTGCTTTTCACTGTTGTTTTTGCCTTCCCCTCTTCCTTCCAGGTAGATGAGCAGGCAGCTTTCTTCCTTTAGGCATTTGTAAATAGGGAAAGGAGACAGACCACCAATAATCCTTGGAGCGTCTGTAGGGAGAGAAACTTCATGACAGATGAGACACATGGTAGAGTGGAAGAAGCAGTCTCTTTCCTGGTTTGGAAACTATCCCAGAGACTGCATTTTCCAGCCATGAGACTAGAAAATCCATTCTATTTGGAGCATATTTTGTAGGCTTCTTTGCTGTTTTATCCCTTCTCAGCCACTCATGCCAGAGGCAATATTGAGGAAGGAACTGGGTTTTAAAAAAGAGAAAATGCAAAAACTTCTTTCAGGCAGTCAGTTCTTCTGGGCAGGGCCGTCTGACTCTTGGTGTATTTCCCTCCATGTGCTCAGCACTGGCACAGGACACACTGAGGGAGGTCTCCAAACTTTCCTGTAGGTGATTCCGTCAAAACTAATCTCCTCCCAGGACATAACAAGGTGACGCTCACCAGCTCTTCAAGTCAAAGGATACTTCTTTTCCCCCAGGGCAGAAAAGATGCTACCATTACAGAAAAGATGTACCATACATGCTACCAGTGCAAGAGAGGGACAGCGGAGGCCCATCCTCTGCCATGGGGGCGGTGACCCAGACTCCCTGTTTGTCCTCTCATCCCTCTGGGAGCCCTGAGGTTTCCCTCTGGTCCCCTCTGGCTCCCT
>NW_020885671.1:0-10699 GCF_003945725.1 Corapipo altera
CCCCCCCCCGGGGCCGACGCGTTCGCTTCACTGTCACTGTCTAGATCAGCGACTCTTACGCCTGCCGCGTTTACACTGGCCAATTCCGGCGGCGCTTTCGCTGTGACTTCTAAAATTTCTTTTGTTTCTACAACAGATGCCGCATCTATAATAACTTTCTCTGATGTTACTACACCAAAAGCAATCTTACTAAAAGCTGACTTTTCAGTCTTCACTACTCTGTTACCGATACAACTATCAACTTCAGCTGTTACTTGTTCCTCTACTCCTGAGCTCACTTCTGCTGTTGCTATGACAACTTTATCTGCCCCGGCAAAGCTACTAGCTGCTGCAGAGCTACAGACTGCTTCTCTGCTCACTGGAACAGGCAGGGCAGCCCCCGCAACCATTGCCCCTGTGGGGCCAGGAGTTTCTCCTGCTATTACTCCTGTTGCAACTAAACTAGATGTTATCTCTGGGCTAGCAAGCTCCGCAGCATCTGCATAACTCTCGTTCTGCTCTACCGCGCTGCAAGCAGCTTCAACAAAAGCTGATTTCACCTGCACCTCTGCGTACTCCAGCCAAAACGACAGGACTTGCTCCCGCTGGACCCGAGCTAACTTCTCCAGAGGCTTTAATTTACCTAATCCCTCCCGGTGCAGCCATATCCACACCAGGGGTCCGCCAATGGCTCCTGCCGGCTCAGCAGGAACCGGTCCCGGGGCCGCTCCTCCTGCAGCTCCCGGGCTGTTTTCTCTCCCATCCGGTGATATTAACACATTTAAATCACCATTCTCTGTGTTTTTAAATAAAACTCGTGAGACGGGGGTAGTTTTAACTCAATCTTTTCTCTCTTTTTCTAATTCTGCTTCTGATCTTTCTGCCCTTTCTGAGCTTTCATTTCTCTTATCTTCCACCCCCAATCCAGGGCGTGTTAATAGGGACAAAAACAACTCTGCGTATCGAATTTTCCGCCATCTCTGTTCTACATGTAAAAACGAGATTAATTGAAACACTGTGTTCAGTTCAAACGGACCAAATTCCGGCCATGCTACTCCTCTCATTTGTCCAAACAACGGCCAGGTATTTACAGACAGCCTACACAGTTCTTCCTTCTTTAAAGTTGTCTCAGAACTAGTTAAAGTCTTCCAATGTTTTAAAACCAGACTTAGGGGGAATTCTTCAGAGATCTTAAATTTTGAATCCACACAACCTATGCTTGCAAAACAAAAACAAACCACAGTCACACACTGAGGTTCAAACTTGTTACTTTGGGGTTACGATGCTGTTAACGTAACCTCTCAGCTATTTACCGAGCCACATTGACTCCAGAGCCCCACCGGCTCTTCCACAGCGTCAGAGCACCGGAGGGCGTCCCCTCCAAACCAAACAGCCCTAGGCTAACTGGTTCTGACCTGGGATGGCGAACTACCCGTTCGCCTCCTGAAAAGCTTTTAAGCAAACTTTTCAGGAACCCGTGTTCCCTATCTCCCGGAACACAAAACACAAAACTTTCCCGCAGCTGCTAACTAACTAAATAGGTACCCCTAGAGGACTGTCTAAGGGTATATCCGGCAATGCCTGTCTGCTCCTTTCCTTCCTGGGGCAACTTAATTTACTAAGTCCCTGCCCCATATTCCTGAGGTCCCTTCTAAAGTTTTCTACCTTCCCACCGATCCTCTGGGATCCCTTTTAGGATTCTTCACTGACTCAGTGGTCCCTCCTGAAAAACTCCCACCGACCCCAGAGGTCCACTCATCAATTCTTCCGCTTCGTCCCTTCACCTGCTGCTCCCCTCGCGGTGAGACAGAAACGAGGTTAGAAGGACTCCACACTCGATCCGCAGCTACGCTGCGTCTCATTCACTCATTCACCGACCTCTTTATCCGCCCCCCCGAAGTGATACTCACAGTCCGTTGTTCTCACTCGGGTCTTCGTGCACAAGAATTATGGGCTTTTTGCTGCAGCACTCCAGGAGCTTTTTAATTCCTTGCTTTTATCATATACATGCGTTACCCTTGGTCCTTGTTGAAATATTAGGCCTGTGAATAGGCCGCTGAAAAACAGCGGGCGCGCTCCTATCTCAGGCGCTAAATATCTCTCAGAACACAAAGGGTATCACGTCGGGCGAAGTCACCAAGTTTTGTGACAAATAGAAACCCAATCGGGCAATTTCCAATCAGAATTTATTATATGATAAAAGCAAATTCAGCGCTGGGTGATCAGAGTATTGATTCGAGTTTTTTGTTCTAATCTGGACAATATTAATTTGACATTTTTGTCATCTCGGGAAGGTGGAGTTCTAGTGACTAACAGTACTTTGGCACTTTGAGCCGTCTTTGGATCTATCAGCATTGTTGATATTTGCATTCCTTGTACTACAGAAACTATCAATCTAATGAAACAAGGAATTAAACATGGTAAAAATATTATACTGGCCAACGTGCATAATAAAAAGAATCCTACTTTCTTCCACCAAGCGGTTCCTAACAAGTTATCCCACCACTGGCTGTCGAGCATGGAATTCCATTTCTGTACAGGTACATGAGTCAGTTTTCTGATATCCTGTGCAATATCCATAACTGCCTGTCTATTATCATCAATTTGTAAACAACAATCTGAAGTGTTGAATTTACCACACACACCCCCTTCCTCAGCTAACAGATAATCTAAGGCAAGCCTATTCTGATACACAGCTGCTCGAGTTTTTGATTGCTGACTTGTGATTAGATCCAGAGTTTGAATTGTCTTATTGGCTACTATTTCCATGACTGCTTGAAGGTGGATAATTCTATTTAGCATGTATATGGGGGTTCGATAACCCCAGGTCCCATCTTGGGCCCAAGTAGCTGGTCCGTAAGTAGCAATGATTTGTTCAGGAGGCCATTCATCATCGTACCACTTTTGGGTTCCTCCAATATCATCCCTTTTTTCTCGGCGTATGATTCCATAATCATCATACAAAGGTACACCTAAACTCATACCTTTTTCAGGGGGCAGTAAGAAGAACCCCGGTTGGATTATACCTAGTGTACAGACTCCTCTCCAGTCTTTAGGGAGCTGTGTATATGCTCGCTTTCCACATATCCAAAATAATCCTTCTGGAGCTACCCATTCTAAATCGGTACTACCTGCTTGGTCCCAATATATTTTTAATTCTTTTATGCTCTCAAAAGGGTTTCTCAAGTTTGTTTCATTACACCACCAGCTTTGAGCTTCATCATGCCAAGTACAATCTGCAGTCATATTGTTAGTCCAATATCCTAATGGTTTTTTTTTTTTTTTGGCCACCAGTATTCTCCTGTGGTATTGATTATTTTCACTGATAGGCATGGGGACCCTCCTACTTTAGTTTTATATGTTTCCCTACCTCTCCGTTCAATGCATTCTTGCCCAACTACATCAGAAATTAAAATCCAACCTTGGGGCCTAGATTCTGATGCTTTCTGGGAATGATTCCATTTTAAAATTTCCCATGGGGTGAGACCAGTACCTTTCCAGGGCCACTCTTCTGTCATCAAAGGTCCACTACAAATCCAGCACTTAGGTAAATTTAAGGTTTGAATAATATGTTCCATTAGATCAATATATAGGTTAATTCCATAACCCGGGAGTTGCCAATCTTCTCCTAATTTGTCTTTCAATTTCTGGTATAAGTCACCTGTGTTGGAAGGCTTTCCTTGTGTGGTTTCCTTTAATGTAGTTTGCACCCTCTGTTTTATTATTTCCTCCCTTTTCAAATCCTGCATTCCACCACCATCAGAAATGTCCCAATGGCCTTCTTGAGTGAAACAAATCCATTCCTCTCCCTTAGGACAACTAAGTCCCAGCCTGGTTCCCCCTTTTCCTAAATTTTTTTGCTACCCATAGTTGCCGAGAACCCGTGTTGCAAGTGTTCAGTTGTGTAGAGTCATAGCAGACTTTGTTGACAAATGAGTGGTAGCTTAAGCTTTGAATCATACGGCCTTTGTATCGTGTAATTTGGTAGCATTTTGTACACTCATCAGACAGGACGTGAGCCCAAAAGCAGAAGAGTATCCAAAAGGGTCCAGCATAACTTAAGCCTCCACGGCCCATGCCCGAACGGGGTTGCATCCCGCGGCTGGCTTTCAGTGGCAGGTTCAGAGGTTAACCTGGTCTTGCCCCTTTTAGATTTTCTACTTTAATTAAGGCCCAGTTTTTCCGTTCCCAGGTAAAGGTTCACTTTATCTCACAACAACGGATTCTATCAACAAAATTGTTATTCCCACTAATTAATCAATATATAAATTGTTAGCCATTGTGACATTCTTTACATGGGGTCTATAAAGTTAAAGTCATCCAGCGGGCAGTCAATTTGGGCTATTTCTCCAGAAAATTTCATCACACTGTATCTTAATGCTGCATACCAGTCAGTTTCAAATATTTCCCAATTTACTGGTAATGACAATTCCCACCCACAGAACAGCTTATTTATCTGTACTGACTCTAATTGGTGTTGATCTCCTTGCATGTCACGACACTCAGGGCAATGTATATGTCGGTTAAAGGCCACACAGGACCATTTACGGTGACAGTGCCTACACTGACACTCTACCCAACCATCATGCTGAGCCCACGGATGTTTTATACAGCGTATGCGATCTGGTGGTGTCTGTCCAGGAGTTAGGGGATCTTCTTTTTCAAGGTCACAAGCTAACACAAGGATTGGGTTAACTAAACGATTAGTAAAATATGCACCTGACCCTCCACTCTGCCAGGGGATGGCTCCTTCTTTCCAGGAAACAAACCGCTGTCTCCTAAGAATTTGTCCTGGGACCAATTGAAACCAGGATCTCAGGCTAGGTTTTATACAGAAACTTTCAGGAAATACCTGTCGGGCTTTTAAGTCTCTTTGTTCTGGGGATAATTCATTCCAGCCTTCGATATGTCTTCTCCATTCAGGTGATGAATTCATAAAGGTCTCTTTTGGAGTTTAAGTTGTAGGTCCCCAGGCGTTGATGACACAGTCCACTCTTTCAGGGGTGGTGGAGCAACAGGTCCTTTCACCCTGGTCGCGTGTGTCCACCCTCGTTCTGCTGTATGCACTGCGGTCTCTGTCGTGAGCAGTACCTGGAAGGGACCTTCCCAAAATGGGGTTAAAGAAGTTTCTTTCCATCTCTTTATTAGGACCCAATCCCCAGGGTTTATTTCATGTATCTTGAAATCTAATGGTGCTGTTTGGGCTAAGGCTCCTAGTTCTCTTATTTCTGTCAACCTTTTGCAAGTGTTTGTATGTATGGTCTTAATTTGGCATCAATATTGTTATAGTCACCTACTGCATCCTTTAGCCAGATATAAGGCATTCCATAAAGCATTTCATATGGTGATAGACCGAGGTCTGTCCTGGGTTGGGTTTGAATACGCAGTAAGGCCAGGGGTAAACACTTAATCCATGGCATCTGAGTTTCAATCATCAATTTGGTTAGGGCTTGCTTTAGAGCCTGGTTCATTCGCTCAACTCTCCCTGAACTTTGGGGGTGCCAGGGAGTATGGTGTTTCCACATGATTCCTAACGCAATTGTCATTCCTTTAAGTATTTTTGAGGTGAAATGAGTTCCTCTGTCTGAATCTATACTATATACCATTCCATATCTAGGAATTATATTTTCAAGTAGTACTTTGATTACAAAATTTGTTGTAGCCCTTCCCGTAGGTATTGCTTCCACCCAGTGGGTCAGCTAGTCTATTATTACTAGTAGATATTTCCATCTATTCACAGGTGGGAGTTCTGTGAAATCCACCTGTATTCGCTCGAAGGGTCGGTATACTATATCCCTTCCCCCTACAGCAGTATTTCTCATAACCTTTTTATTCACTTTTTGACGTGTCAAGCAGTGGCTGGTAACTTGCTTAGCGATTTCAAAAATTCCTATGCACCCATAACATTGTAAAAACTGATTTTGTTTTCCCCTCCCCCCTTTCGGTCTGATGGGAGGGCACGGATTATGCAGGTTTGGGAGGGCTGGAGTGGAAGCAACAGCTCCGTCTTCGCCCCCAATGGCGCAGCCAGAGGGTCCTGTGTTAGGCTGGGCTGGGACTCCAGCCACAGACACCATTCTAGGCTCTCTTGCAGCCTCTGCACCCCAGCCGATCTCTTGCTCGCAGCCGCTAAGGGGTTACGAGTTGCTCCGCTCGTGCTGGCTACAGCCAGGAAATAATTTGCCTTTGTCCCTGCTGCGGCCCCCGCTCTGTCTGCAAAGGCGACAGCAGCTCCTGTATCAAACCCAGATTTTGCCTGTCCCGCAGTTGGACCCATTCTTTCTGTGCGCCTGGTTAACGCTGCTCCGGCACTCGCATCTGCCGTCTCTGCCTGGACCACACTAGCAGGAACTAAAACTTCTCCACTAGTCAGAGCAACAACTAGGACTAGCTTTTCCTGTCTCCGCTTTATTGTGCTCGTCACAGTTTTAAACTTCGGGATCGCTCTCTGCTCTAATTTCGCTTTCTCTGTCCCCGGATCTTTTCCTGTCACACACATTCTCACTGTATCACACACAGGTAACACTTTTTCTTCACGGCACCAGCCAGTTCCGTTGCCGTGGTAACGGCCGTTCCAGAAGCCTCCCCTGCTCTCTGAGCAGGGACTTCTGTTGCCGTGGCAATGGCTGTTCTTATAAGCGTCTCTCCGCCCACCGTACTAGCTTTCTGCTTTCTGTTCTGCTATACTGCCCAAGCTATCTCTAATAATTTCCTCTTTATATCTTTTGTGGGCTGTCCCACAAACAGGTATACCAGGCGTCTCTTTCCCAAGTCTGATTCTAAATCATTATCAATATATTTTCTAACGATATCTTTCAACCTGTTCAAAAAGTCTGTGGGCGACTCATTTGCCTTTTGCCTGGTTTCACACATTTTGCCCCAACTCATTTCTCTTGTCTTTGTTTCTACAACAGCACAGTTTGCCGTAAACTTTAGGGTCTCTCTTGCACTCGGGGCATGCAGCTTTGTTCTTACAGCTCTCGTATCGCTATCGCCACCGATTAAATCAACTGCCTGAGCATCCATCCGTGGTGCTGGGCTACTCGCTCTCACAAACACATCTACATTTTGGGGCCGTCACCCCCCCCCGGGGCCGACGCGTTCGCTTCACTGTCACTGTCTAGATCAGCGACTCTTACGCCTGCCGCGTTTACACTGGCCAATTCCGGCGGCGCTTTCGCTGTGACTTCTAAAATTTCTTTTGTTTCTACAACAGATGCCGCATCTATAATAACTTTCTCTGATGTTACTACACCAAAAGCAATCTTACTAAAAGCTGACTTTTCAGTCTTCACTACTCTGTTACCGATACAACTATCAACTTCAGCTGTTACTTGTTCCTCTACTCCTGAGCTCACTTCTGCTGTTGCTATGACAACTTTATCTGCCCCGGCAAAGCTACTAGCTGCTGCAGAGCTACAGACTGCTTCTCTGCTCACTGGAACAGGCAGGGCAGCCCCCGCAACCATTGCCCCTGTGGGGCCAGGAGTTTCTCCTGCTATTACTCCTGTTGCAACTAAACTAGATGTTATCTCTGGGCTAGCAAGCTCCGCAGCATCTGCATAACTCTCGTTCTGCTCTACCGCGCTGCAAGCAGCTTCAACAAAAGCTGATTTCACCTGCACCTCTGCGTACTCCAGCCAAAACGACAGGACTTGCTCCCGCTGGACCCGAGCTAACTTCTCCAGAGGCTTTAATTTACCTAATCCCTCCCGGTGCAGCCATATCCACACCAGGGGTCCGCCAATGGCTCCTGCCGGCTCAGCAGGAACCGGTCCCGGGGCCGCTCCTCCTGCAGCTCCCGGGCTGTTTTCTCTCCCATCCGGTGATATTAACACATTTAAATCACCATTCTCTGTGTTTTTAAATAAAACTCGTGAGACGGGGGTAGTTTTAACTCAATCTTTTCTCTCTTTTTCTAATTCTGCTTCTGATCTTTCTGCCCTTTCTGAGCTTTCATTTCTCTTATCTTCCACCCCCAATCCAGGGCGTGTTAATAGGGACAAAAACAACTCTGCGTATCGAATTTTCCGCCATCTCTGTTCTACATGTAAAAACGAGATTAATTGAAACACTGTGTTCAGTTCAAACGGACCAAATTCCGGCCATGCTACTCCTCTCATTTGTCCAAACAACGGCCAGGTATTTACAGACAGCCTACACAGTTCTTCCTTCTTTAAAGTTGTCTCAGAACTAGTTAAAGTCTTCCAATGTTTTAAAACCAGACTTAGGGGGAATTCTTCAGAGATCTTAAATTTTGAATCCACACAACCTATGCTTGCAAAACAAAAACAAACCACAGTCACACACTGAGGTTCAAACTTGTTACTTTGGGGTTACGATGCTGTTAACGTAACCTCTCAGCTATTTACCGAGCCACATTGACTCCAGAGCCCCACCGGCTCTTCCACAGCGTCAGAGCACCGGAGGGCGTCCCCTCCAAACCAAACAGCCCTAGGCTAACTGGTTCTGACCTGGGATGGCGAACTACCCGTTCGCCTCCTGAAAAGCTTTTAAGCAAACTTTTCAGGAACCCGTGTTCCCTATCTCCCGGAACACAAAACACAAAACTTTCCCGCAGCTGCTAACTAACTAAATAGGTACCCCTAGAGGACTGTCTAAGGGTATATCCGGCAATGCCTGTCTGCTCCTTTCCTTCCTGGGGCAACTTAATTTACTAAGTCCCTGCCCCATATTCCTGAGGTCCCTTCTAAAGTTTTCTACCTTCCCACCGATCCTCTGGGATCCCTTTTAGGATTCTTCACTGACTCAGTGGTCCCTCCTGAAAAACTCCCACCGACCCCAGAGGTCCACTCATCAATTCTTCCGCTTCGTCCCTTCACCTGCTGCTCCCCTCGCGGTGAGACAGAAACGAGGTTAGAAGGACTCCACACTCGATCCGCAGCTACGCTGCGTCTCATTCACTCATTCACCGACCTCTTTATCCGCCCCCCCGAAGTGATACTCACAGTCCGTTGTTCTCACTCGGGTCTTCGTGCACAAGAATTATGGGCTTTTTGCTGCAGCACTCCAGGAGCTTTTTAATTCCTTGCTTTTATCATATACATGCGTTACCCTTGGTCCTTGTTGAAATATTAGGCCTGTGAATAGGCCGCTGAAAAACAGCGGGCGCGCTCCTATCTCAGGCGCTAAATATCTCTCAGAACACAAAGGGTATCACGTCGGGCGAAGTCACCAAGTTTTGTGACAAATAGAAACCCAATCGGGCAATTTCCAATCAGAATTTATTATATGATAAAAGCAAATTCAGCGCTGGGTGATCAGAGTATTGATTCGAGTTTTTTGTTCTAATCTGGACAATATTAATTTGACATTTTTGTCATCTCGGGAAGGTGGAGTTCTAGTGACTAACAGTACTTTGGCACTTTGAGCCGTCTTTGGATCTATCAGCATTGTTGATATTTGCATTCCTTGTACTACAGAAACTATCAATCTAATGAAACAAGGAATTAAACATGGTAAAAATATTATACTGGCCAACGTGCATAATAAAAAGAATCCTACTTTCTTCCACCAAGCGGTTCCTAACAAGTTATCCCACCACTGGCTGTCGAGCATGGAATTCCATTTCTGTACAGGTACATGAGTCAGTTTTCTGATATCCTGTGCAATATCCATAACTGCCTGTCTATTATCATCAATTTGTAAACAACAATCTGAAGTGTTGAATTTACCACACACACCCCCTTCCTCAGCTAACAGATAATCTAAGGCAAGCCTATTCTGATACACAGCTGCTCGAGTTTTTGATTGCTGACTTGTGATTAGATCCAGAGTTTGAATTGTCTTATTGGCTACTATTTCCATGACTGCTTGAAGGTGGATAATTCTATTTAGCATGTATATGGGGGTTCGATAACCCCAGGTCCCATCTTGGGCCCAAGTAGCTGGTCCGTAAGTAGCAATGATTTGTTCAGGAGGCCATTCATCATCGTACCACTTTTGGGTTCCTCCAATATCATCCCTTTTTTCTCGGCGTATGATTCCATAATCATCATACAAAGGTACACCTAAACTCATACCTTTTTCAGGGGGCAGTAAGAAGAACCCCGGTTGGATTATACCTAGTGTACAGACTCCTCTCCAGTCTTTAGGGAGCTGTGTATATGCTCGCTTTCCACATATCCAAAATAATCCTTCTGGAGCTACCCATTCTAAATCGGTACTACCTGCTTGGTCCCAATATATTTTTAATTCTTTTATGCTCTCAAAAGGGTTTCTCAAGTTTGTTTCATTACACCACCAGCTTTGAGCTTCATCATGCCAAGTACAATCTGCAGTCATATTGTTAGTCCAATATCCTAATGGTTTTTTTTTTTTTTTGGCCACCAGTATTCTCCTGTGGTATTGATTATTTTCACTGATAGGCATGGGGACCCTCCTACTTTAGTTTTATATGTTTCCCTACCTCTCCGTTCAATGCATTCTTGCCCAACTACATCAGAAATTAAAATCCAACCTTGGGGCCTAGATTCTGATGCTTTCTGGGAATGATTCCATTTTAAAATTTCCCATGGGGTGAGACCAGTACCTTTCCAGGGCCACTCTTCTGTCATCAAAGGTCCACTACAAATCCAGCACTTAGGTAAATTTAAGGTTTGAATAATATGTTCCATTAGATCAATATATAGGTTAATTCCATAACCCGGGAGTTGCCAATCTTCTCCTAATTTGTCTTTCAATTTCTGGTATAAGTCAC
>NW_020885672.1:0-10698 GCF_003945725.1 Corapipo altera
TTCCAGAGTGTCAGGCCGGGTCTTGCAGAGGATAATTAATATGTTGTTTAATGTATTTTGGGATTTCCACAGCTGTGACATCACCTGGACATCGTGAGGGCTCAGGGATGTGTCACTGGAGCCTTGTCAGGTAGGAAAGAAAAAATAGAGGCCAAAGCCCCAGGCAGGAGAAATAAGGTCAAAAATAGGTTGGTGGGGTTGTCTCCTTGGAAAATTATGAATTATTAATAAAAAAATCTGAATTATGGATGGAATGGGGGGGATACACAAAGTAGGAATGTGCTGCCAGGAAGGGAGACTGGAAGAGAGCTGGAGAGGGACTGGGGACAAGGGATGGAGGGACAGGACACAGGGAATGGCTTCCCACTGCCAGAGGGCAGGAAGAGATGGGATCTTGGGAAGGAATTGCTGGCTGGGAGGGTGGGGAGGGGCTGGAATAGAATTCCCAGAGAAGCTGTGGCTGCCCCTGGATCCCTGGAAGCGTCCAAGGCCAGGTTGGAGCACCTTGGGCAGGTGGGAGGTGTCCGGTGTTGGAACTGGATGATCTTTAATGTTCCTTCCAGCCCAGGCCTCTCTCTGGGTCTGTAATTCCCTGACACTGGCAGGGCTGATCATTCCAAAGATCCCTCTGAGCCTTGGAAGTGAAGCTGTGATGATCCACATCCTCTGGAGCCTGTTTTGTCCCAGACTCTCCGAGTACCAGCGTGAAGCCCCCGGGGTCGGGAAGCGCTTTGGAGGCTCCGTGACCCCGTGACAGCACCAGGAGTTAAAAATGCTCTTCTACAGCCTGGCACCTCCTTGAGTGGCTCCCAGGGGCACTTTTCCATGCTTCCCAACCCCTCCTGAGGAGCTGGAAGGTTTCCTAGCCCCGTGTCAGCCCTGACAAATGCTCTGACAAAAGCAGAGTTGAGAAATGATGACTCCGGGAGCACCTCGATGAATTCAGAGAAAAATCAGATCTCCCTTCCTGCCCAGACAGGCAGGGAAAGGAATTAATGGAAAGGTTGTTGGAATGATAATAGTCTGTTAAAGCATATGTTACGAGGAGCTTATGATGTTCCCGCTCTGTTGGAAGTGATTATTTTTCATTTAGCAGGATCTGAAGAGCCAAATAAGTCGGATTTTTGCTCGTTCCATCCCTCAGCACCAAATTACAGCACGAAGGGGGAAGTTTTTCCTGAGGGCAGAAAAAGAAAATAGAGCCAATATATTAAACCCCCAGTTGTAAGTAATTGTGTGTTTTTCCTAAATAGAGCCTTTTAAAATTGCATTTCCTCAAAACGCTTGAATTATGCAGGGTGTTGGAAACATGAAAGCAGACACAGTTTAAACGCTCTGAACAAATATCTGCCCTTTTATTGGCAATCAATCTCGCCATCAAAGGGGCAAAATAGACAATTACAAACCTTGCAGGGCAGAATTTACAGGTCTGAGTCGGGCTAAAGCAGGAATGGGTTGTTGATTATTAAGAACCGTCGGTTTGCATGGGTTGTCATCAAGTATTAATTGGTTTTTTGTGGGTTTTTTGGCATCACGGATCTTGTTATGTGGGAGTTTTTATTGTTGGTTTTCTGGGGCAGAGAGGCACTTTTTCACTGTGGGATTTGAGTTTAGTGATAAATTTGGTTTTAGTCAAAAAATTAAAGTTCAGTGAGAGGGGTCTGGAGTGGAGGGAGAAGAGGAAAAAGGACAGAGCACCAGGAGATGAAGGACAGAGCACCAGGAGCTGAAGGACAGAGCACCAGGAGATGAAGGACAGAGCACCAGGAGATGAAGGACAGAGCACCAGGAGCTGCCCCATGGCAGAGCAGGGACAAATCCATGGGGAATGTGGCTCAGGGATAGTGCAGGAGACAGGAGTGAGAAGGAAGGAATGGCACAAAGGGAATTTTCCATAATTTTCAAGGAAATGCAGTTTTAACACCCCCCACATTTTTACAGTTCCATCTCTGAGTAAACTTTATGTTAATAACCAAAAATACCCCCATGGTTTGAAGAGCAGGAGTAGGTATTATTCATATTTTTTTTTAATCTGGAACTGGAATGAATAATTTCTGTGTTAGGAGCGTTCCCTTTCCATTAACACTGAGATTATCTGATATATCTGTACCAAATTAGCATGGATTATGCAGGACTAAATTAATCACAGATCCAAATATGACCATATATATTAAAAAAACCCTGAAATGACATGAAAACCCACCTAAACTTGCGGGAGACAGAGTGAGAAGGAAGGAATGGCACCAAGGGAATGCTGCAATTTTCCATAATTTTCAAGGAAATGCAGTTTAAACACCCCCCACATTTTTACAGTTCCATCTCTGAGTAAATTTTGTATTAATAGCCAAAAATACCCCCATGGTTTAAAGAGCAGGAGTAGCTATTATTCTTTTTTTTTTTTTAATCTGGAGCTGGAATGAATAATTTCTGTGTTCCTTTTCCATTAACACTGAGATTATCTGATATATCTGTACCAAATTAACACAGAATACACAGGATTAAATTAATCACAGATCCGAATATGACCATATATATTATAAAAAAAAAAGCTTAAATAACATGAAAATCAATCTAAACTCTGGTTTTTTCACCCAAGAAGGTGAAACCTTCACTGCAGTGAACATTTCAGTCTGTTTTCAGCTCAGGGAAGTTTTCCCTCTCCACGTTCCAGGAGAAATCAGATCCACTTTTCCCTAAATTACCACCTCCATTAAATGCATTGTGAGGGAAAAAAACCACCCACACCAATTTTTTCCTGCTCTTGAGCAGCACAAATTTCACTTAAATACAACAAAGCCACATCTTTTAGGCATCGATTCCCATTGTGTGTCCTGGATGATCCATCATTTTCGGGAGAGGCCAATCCAGCTCAAGAAAAAAAAGGAAAAAAAAGGGAAAAAAAAGGAAAAAAATTCCAATTTTTCTCCCCCTGCCAAAGCTTTCAGCACCATTCCAGTGGCATTTGAACAGATGAATGCCTGCAGGGGAGGAGGCAAATTCATCCTTTAAATGTTAAAACATAACAACCCAAATTATATTGTACATAAGAACCCCCTCCTGAGAGCTCCAAGGCAGGGAAAATTTATGCAAAAAAAGCCTAAAAAAAAATAAATCACAAATAATATCGCTGTGACTCATGAGTAGCCCTCAGATTTTGGGTTAAATTATATTTTAATATCATATACTCTTGAAACAAGAGGGATCAATTTTTCCCTGAGTTTGAATCTTAGGAGAATTTCGTTAATTTATTTATTGGGTGGCTTCTTGTTCTGGATGGGGTTGTAAGAATTTTTTATGTTATTACCAATATATATAGTTAACATTAATATTGTTAGTATTATTAACAATAATATGAACAATATAATATATAAAAATATCTATATTTATATTTATAAATATAAAAAATAAATATTTTCTTGTATATTTATAATAAATATATATTATATATAAATATATAATATATAAAAATAAATATATATTTTATTCATATATATATTATATATCATATATTATATATTTATATGCATTATATTTTTATATAATATATAATATATAATTTAATATATAATATTATATTATATATGGATAAATATATATATTATATAATATATAATATTATATTGTATATAAATATATATATCTTTCCTGTTATATATAATAAATAATTCCTGTATATATTTTTCCTGTATATACTTTCCTGTATATCTGTTTTCTGTATATATATTTTTTCTGTATATATATTTCTGTATATATATTAAGTCCTAAAGATAAATTTAATTATTATAGGGAAAAGGAGCAATGATGTCCCATGGAAATGTTTGCTATTGGATTTGTATGATGGACATTAATTTGCATAATTAACCCCTGTTAATTAATCACGGAAGGAAAAGAGGGAAAGGGGGAAAAGGAAGATGCTGAGAATGTTGTGCCAAGTCCTTTCCCTCTGGATGAACTTCCTGAGGAAAGGAGGAATTTAGGAAGGAAAATCTAAATAGAAAAGGATGAATTTAGGAAGGAAAATCTAAATAGAAAAGGATGAATTTAAGAAGTAAAATCTAAATAGAAAAGGATGAATTTAGGAAGGAAAATCTAAATAGAAAAGGATGAATTTAGGAAGGAAAAACTAAATAAAGAAGAAAAAACAGCACCAAACTCACAGAAAATAGGGAGGAATCGGGAGAAAAAAACTGGAAAAGGCACAAAAAGTAGCACCAAAACCTCTAAACGAGAGGCAGAAAAATGTCATTTTATGGGCAAGGAGAAACAAGAAATAAGAAAGAGACTTAAATGCTTTCTTAATGTTCAGGGAAAAATATCTGAATATTAATTGAGTTCTCCTGAGAATTAATATTAATGTGGGTGATGACAACATGGAATCGGTGCAACATTGTGTATCTGTATTTATATTTACATTATATTTCTATAAATAAAATATAAATTTATATAAATATAAATATTCACAGATAAAATTTATATTTCTCTGTATCTTATATTTACATTTACCTGTGTTTCAGGGCGGGGAGATGACAAAGTGACCTCCTGAGATGTGTTTTTTAGTGACCTTCCAGCTCTGGAAATTTATTAAAGGGCTTGGAAAAGGGTGCCTTGGCATTCCAGGGATGGGGATTATCTACCTCTGGGAAGATATTTTTAGAAATAAATTCATATTTTTAGAAATTATGATATTAAGGAGAAAGTTTAACACTGGGAAGTGGGAACAGGGATATGAGTCCAGAACCACCAGTTTGGGGGATTACCCTGAGTAAGAAAAGCACAATGAAATGGAAAAATAAATAGATAAATATTTATTTATAATGAATAGAAATGAAATTTTATAAATATAAATAAAATATTATAATTATAATTACTTTATAATTTCGGAAGTAAAACCTAAATAAAAAAAGGAAAAGCAGCACCAAACCCACAGAAAATAGGGAGGAATAGAGAGAAAATATAACCTATAATAATATAATCTATATAATCTATATATAATCTATAATATTATAAATATAATTTTATATATTAAAATACATTATATACTAGGCATCATATATTTATATATTATATTAATACATAATTAGAAATTAATAATAATTAGTAATAATTAACACATAATTATAATATTGTAATTCTATATTATAATTATTTTATAATTATATATTCATTATATTATTATAATTATGTAATTATAGTCTTATAATTATGTAATTATAATTGTGCAAATATATATTTTATATATAAATATATATTTATAGATATTAATACATATTTTATATATATTTATGTATAAATATAGTTCTAATAATGTTTATATTATATATAATAAATAAAATAAATTAAAAAATAAAGATTAAGGAAATGGAGCAGGGGCAAGACACAGGAATAGCTAAAGTTAAGTGATTGTAAAAAGGAACAACCAGCATCGCTCAAAGGCTATAAATTAAGAATATTAACTATATTAACTTGAATTTTCGTGATGTAGCTCCACTCTCCCCCTCTAAAAAGTTGGTTTTCTTGGCTCAGGCACCTGTGCAATTGCAATAATAATAATTACCAATATCAAAAATGTCATTATTGCTATTGGGTAATAAATGAAAATCAACCCTGCAGCGAGAAATTTAAGCTCAGCAAATTCGAAATGTTGTACCTCTGCCACTTATTTATTTTATTTATCACCTATTTTGTGTCAGTAGAGCTCCAAGTTAGAATTCTTGGCCCTTTATAAATTAGTGTTATGGAATATTCCCTCCTTTTTGTCAGCAATCCTCGGGCTTTATGACATTTAGTGGCACAAACTCTCTTTTTTATGTCGAAATCTCTGCCGGCGCACGATGAAAAATGTCTTTTTTTTAAATGGCACCTGAGAGATTCAACGAGAAAATGCGACAAACTTGCACTTTTATTTTCATCCTGGCAATTAGAGAGACTAAATTAAATCGAAATTAAATTCTTCAGCAGATCTTCTGCTCGTTTAAAACAATATTTTTCCCCGTGGCCTTTTGTTGTTCCCAATTCCTTTGACATGAAGAAATGATGATTAATGACACTTCAGGAATGAGTTTGATTGCCCCTGAATGCCTGAATCGATTATTGATGACAATTATTGGGAGGTTAAACACGGAGTATTGATCCTGGTGCAGAGCAAGACCCCTGGGCTCGTCCCCCCGTCATAATAAATAATAATAATCCAGCTCAATTTCCCTCATCACACCTCAAAGACCTTCCTAAATACACCTAAATTCAACTTGGATTTATCCAACCTAAATTCAGGTTAGGAAATGTCATCCCTGGCAGAATAATGCAGCATTTAGAAGGGTTGTGGTGGACTCACCAATCCTGGAAGGGTTCAAAAAATCAGGATGTGGCTCCCGACAAAATGATTGTGTGGGAATATTCAACCAAGGGTTGGATTTGATGATCTTGGAGGTCTTTTCCAACCTTGGTGTCTGGGTGGATGATTCTTTAGCTCTTCACATACAAGGGGAAGGAGTCAAATATCCTTAAAACAGGAGTGGGTTGCTCCATGATGACACCCGATCCAACAACTTCCCGAAAATCCAGCACCGAGTGGCTGGAGAAAGGGAAAATCCCAATGTTCATGGCACAGCCTCACTGCTGTCCCTTCAGAGCCAAGTGCCCTCACTGGAGAGATATTTGTCCTGGATATCTATTTTTCCTGTATATATTTTTCCTGTATATATATTTTTCCTGTATATATTTTTCCTGTATATCTATTTTTCCTGTATATATATTTTCCTGTATACCTATTTCCTGTAAATATGTATTTTCCTGTTTATATTTTCTGTATACCTATTTCCTGTATATCTATTTTTCCTGTATATATTTTCCTGTATATATTTTTCCTGTATATCTATTAATTATTAATTATTATTTATTATTAACTTCTAATTATGTAGTAATATAACATATAAATTTATACTACTTAGTATATAATGTATTTTAATCTATAATATATTAATATTATATATAATTATACCATTATTGTTAATATCATTGAGCATTTCTAATTATGTATTAATTATTAATATTTATTATTAATTTCTAATTATGTATTAATATAATATATAAATATATACTACTCAGTATATAATGTATTTTAGTATTATATACTATTATTATTATATACAGTTAATATTATAAACAATTATAAAATTCTTGTTATTATTATTAATCGAATTTCTAATTGTTTATTGATTATTATTATTTATTATTAATTTCTAATTATGCACTAATATAATATATAAAAGTATATACCTAGTACATTATGTATTTTAATATATATCTTAATACTGTATATAATTATAAAATTCTTGCTATTATTATTAATAGTACTAATTATTAATTATTATTAATATCTAATTATGTACTAATATATAAATATATACTGCTTAGTATATAAAGTATTTATATTGTATATAATTATACAATTCTTGCTAATATCGTTAATAGTAATTTCTAATTCTTATTCATATTATCTAATTTCTTATTCTTTAATTATTATTTATTATTAATTTATAAGTATGTATTAATTGTTATTCTTTATTATTATTTTCTAATTATGTATTATATAATATATAAATATATACTACTTAGTACATAATGTATTTTAATATGCAATATATTAATATATATAATGACATTATTGCTGCTGTTCTTGCAGGTTTTCCCGTCCAAGTTAAAGTTTGATGCACGGGGGAGAAACTTGGGAAAATCTATTTCTTCCCTGGGTGGTTTTTAGTGTAAAAAATTCCAGGCTGGGTGTACCTGGAATTTAGGAACTTGGGAATTGTTCTCCCATCACATCCAAGGCCAGCAGAAGTCTGGGATCAGAAATGCCCATCATTTCAATAAATATAATTTAATTTATTTATTAATATAATGGAATAAATTATCAAATTTCCAGAGCTATAAGGTCATTAAAATGAAATATATATATATACAGGAAATCGATATGCAGGAAAATATACAAAGGAACAATATATATACAGGAAATAGGTATACAGGAAAATATATACAGGAGATAAAGTGACATATATATAGGAAAAATGCATATACAGGAAAATATATACAGGAAACAATATATATACAGGAAATAGATATACAGGAAAATATATACAGGAAACAGATATAAAGGAAAATATATACAGGAAAAAATATATACAGGAAAAATATATATACAGAAAAATATGTACTGGAAAATATATACAAGACAAATATATACACATAAAAATGTATATACAGGAAAATATATATACAGGAAAAAATATATACAGGAAGTAGATATAAAGGAAAATATATACAGGGAAAAAATATAATTATAATTGTATAATTATATATAATATGAATATATTATATATTAAAATACATTATATACTAAGTAGTATATATTTAGATATTATATAAATGCATAATTAGAAATTAATAATAGAAACCAGTGAAAAGGTGAAAGGGTTTTTTGAGCATTGAAAAGCTGCAAATTCTCCTTAAAAAGTGGATAAATGAACACAATTTATTGTATACAAATGGGAACTGAGGAAATGGTCAGAAATCAAATCGGACCATTCTCATTATTGGGTTGGAGACCTTTAGGTAGGACTTTGATTGAGTCATGGAATGGTTTGGGTGGGAAAGGACCTTCAAGGACACCCAGTGCCACCCCTGCCATGGGCAGGGACACCTTCCACCAGCCCAGGCTGCTCCAACCTGGCCTTGGACACTTCCAGGGATCCAGGGGCAGCCACAGCTTCTCTGGGAATTCTATTCCAGCCCCTCCCCACCCTCCCAGCCAGGAATTCCTTCCCAATCTCCCATCTCTCCCTGCCCTCTGGCAGTGAGAAGCCATTCCCTGTGTCCTGTCCCTCCATCCCTTGTCCCCAGTCCCTCTCCAGCTCTCCTGGAGCCCCTTTAGTCCCTGCAAGGGGCTCTCAGCTCTCCCTGGAGCCTTCTCTCCTCCAGGTGAACCCCCCCAGCTCTCCCAGCCTGGCTCCAGCCCTTGGAGCATCTCAGGTAAGTAAAATCTATCTTATAAAGCCACCAGGGTATCAATTATTATCACAATACATTTCTAGCTAATATTTTAAATGAAAAATGACTCGTCTCATGTTAAAAACCGCCCTTGGAAAACACCCATTTCAACCAAAAAAAAATTGTTTCGTTGCAAAAGAATCAATCAAAAGTATGGAAAGACCATGTCTTGGGTGACTAAATCCTGACTAAATCCTGCTGGTTGCCAAGTCAGGCTCTTGGTTTCTGTTATGACAAAAACTAAATGACATTATTGCTGCTGTTCTTGCAGGTTTTCCCGTCCAAGTGAAAGTTTGATGCACGGCGGAGAAACTTGGGAAAAATCTATTTCTTCCCTGGGTGTTTTTTAGTGTAAAAAACTGTGCTGATCAGTCAGAATTTGTGACTTATTGATCATCCCAGAGACAGAGAGATATTACTGGAGAAAAATTTCAGCAGGGAGAGGGTGAATTGGGATGATGCTCCTTTCCAAGGGGGGAACAGGTGCAAATTCCAGGGGTAAACTCCTGTTTCAGCCCAAAATCTGTAGGATTTGAGATGTAATTAAAGGAGAGGTGGGAAAGGGCAGAAGATTCATCATCTTTGGGGGGATTTCAAAGCCCTGTGGATGTGGCACTTGGGGACATGGGTTAGGGGTGGCCTTGGCAGTGCTGGGGGATGGTTGGACTCAATGGTCTTAGAGGGCTAAAATTAATATATATTCTTTGACTGCTCATCCACAGCCCTGGGAGGTCACTGGGGACCATTCCTGAGGGAATTGCAGAGCTCTTGGCATCATCCAGTTGGATAACAGGGAGCTGGAGACCAGTGACAGGCCAGGCTCAGAACAGAGATCTTTGGCTTTAAACTGAAAGGGAGTAGGTTTAGATGGGATATTGGGAAGGAATTGCTGGCTGTGAGGGTAGGGAGGCCCTGGAATAGAATTCCCAGAGAAGCTGTGGCTGCCCCTGGATCCCTGGAAGTGTCCAAGGCCAGGTTAGAGCAGCCTGGGCTGGTGGAAGGTGTCCTTGCCCATGGCAGTGTTTGGAATAAGATGGGCTTTAAAGGTCCCTTCCAACCCAAACCATTCTGGGATTCTGAGATTCCCTGATCCCATGATTTCTTCATGGCCTTTCCATCTTCTCTATTAAAAATAGAGGCCAAAGACCCAGCCAGGAGAAATGATATCCAAAATTTGCTGGTGGATGGTCTCCTTTGAAAACAGAGGGTCCTCTGACCTGAATTATGGATCAAAAGGGCAGGATTCCCAAAATAGGAATATGCTGCCAGGAAAGGAGGCTGCAAGAGAGCTGGAGAGAGACTATGGACAAGGGCTGGAGGGACAGGACATGGAATGGCTTCCCAGTGCCAGAGGGCAGGGAGAGATGGGAGACTGGGAAGGAATTCCTGGCTGGGAGGGTGGGGAGGCCCTGGCACGGGTTGTCCAGAGAAGCTGTGGCTGCCCCTGGATCCCTGGAAGTGTCCAAGGAAAGGTTGGAGTAACCTGGGCTGGTGGAAGGTGTCCCTGCCCATGGCAGGGGGTGGAATGAGATGGGATTTAGGGTCCCTTCCATCCCAATCCTTTGATCCTCTGCATTCCAACCCCAGGACTGGGGTGAGCAGGGACGTGAGGCCACCCTGCCTGGAATGACCCAACCCTGGAATGAGGGACAG
>NW_020885673.1:0-10691 GCF_003945725.1 Corapipo altera
CCCCCCCGCCGTCCGCTGCGCTGTGGCCCGCGGCCGAACGACCGCCGCCGGCGCATGCGTGGTCGCACCGCTCCGAGCCGGGGCCGGGGCCGCGGCCGGGGCCTGGGACCGCAGCTGCGACCAGTCTGCTGACATCCAGGGCCGCGGCCGCTGCCGCCGGGGCTGCAGCACGGGTGCCGCTGCCCGCACGGGCGCCGCTGCCCGCATGGGCACAGATGAAGGCGGCGGCGCCGTAGCCGGACACGGCGCCACCCCGCAGGCACCTGGCACCGGGCACACAGGCAGGGCACCGTCCGGAGGAGACGTAGAAAGCTCCTTAAGGTGAAATTCAGTCACTATGGTCACAAGATCGTCTCCTGGGCCATCAGCAGCACGCTCATGCCGTAGTTGTCCTTGATCATCTTGGACAAATGCTGCCGAGTGTCCAGCAGTGCGTCCATTTCGGCGGGGCCGCTTGGCTGCCCCGGCCCCGCTCCGCAACCTCCGGTCCCGCTTTGACTCCCTTCGGCTCCGCCCGGCCCCTCTTCTTTAGAACTCTAATGTCCTCCCAGGCAAAGCAGCCTCTCTCCCAGTCCGAAGACACAAAACTAACAAGCGACACAACTTAGCTTCGTCGGTCTAACACCAAAATGCCGTAACAAAGCTTTCCAGGCGGTAAACGCACGCCTTTCGTTCGCACTCATGGTCTGCCCCATGGTGACTTAGAAACTAAGTGCTCAGGAGCCCACCTGCGCCTTACCAAGTGCCAGATGCACCCAGGCTTCCCAGGCAACTCGTGCCTCTCAAGTGCGGCAGAAACAGTTGTCTGCAGGTGTAGAAAACGATCGGACCCGTGTCCTGCAGCGCACCCTGCTGCTATACAGCTCCTGAGCACTGAGACCCTGCTGCACCTCGCCCTGCAGCTCACCTGCCTCCGGCCGCGATACCCCTACGACCCAGGCAATACTCGACAGTCTTTTTTTCTTTTCGTCTGGTCCGCACGGGGCACCAACTGTCGCTGGGTATCTGTCGAAGGCCTCGGTCCTGGGGGGGAAGAATGACACACAACACACACAAGGGTAACGAGACAAAGAGATGTCTGCCTGCTCAGCGCAGCAGGCAGTCTTTTATTAGGTGCCAAGTTCCACTTTCCCATACACACACACTATAAACATTTTCCTGCAAAACACCCAGGAATGCAACGCCTGCAGTTTGTTATACAGCTTGACCTTGCACTGTCCAGCTCTCAGGGCTGTTTCCATGGGAATGTGCAGTTATCTCCACCTTTCTCAGGGGAACGGTCTCACTCCCTTCAGTGCCTCTAGCTCTTCTACTTCTAGGGGGCCCGGGGGTTCCATGGGCCTGCCATCTCCCCCCACAGACTTCATTGGGCTTTTGGCATAGCTACTGTGGAGACAGAGGAAATTAGACAGTTGAACACCTTGCCTGGTCTCTCAGAGGACCCCTCTGCTGTGGGACTGCTGAAGGTTGAAGAACAATTGGTACCAATAGCCACAGCAACAGTGCACTGTCAGCAATACCGCACCGACCAAGACTCTGTGACCCCTATACATAAGATGATCCGTGACCTGGAGACCCAGGGGGTGGTCAGCAAGACTCGCTCACCCTTTAATAGCCCTATATGGCCAGTGCGTAAGTCCAGCGGAGAGTGGAGGCTGACGGTGGATTACCGTGGACTCAATGAAGTCACACCACCCCTGAGTGCTGCTGTGCTGGACATGCTGGAACTCCAGTATGAACTGGAGTCCAAGGCAGCCAAGTGGTATGCTACCACTGACATTGCCAATGCCGCCTTCTCCATTCCTTTGGCAGTGGAGTGCATGACGGTTTCTCAGCAGGCAGCCATTGGAGACAATGAATGCCCACCTTCCTGCTCCTTGCCTCAACTTTTTATATTTGAACTGATGTCATATGGTTAGTTTGGGTCAGCTGGCCTACTTGGGTCGCCTCTCCCGATCTTGCCCTCAACTAAGGAAGGAACGTTACAGTGTTGGTGCTGGTACTGCTCAGCAGTAGCCAAAACACCAGTGTGTTATCAGCACCCTTGTAGCTGCCAATGCAAAGCACAGCACTGTGAGGGCTACTGTGGGGAAATGAACTCCAGCTCAGCCAGACCCAATACATATGGTAAGCACATAGCGCTTACCTTGGCGGGTTTGCAGCAATGTGACGTAATCAATCTGCCAGGCCTCTCCATATCTGTATTTTGACCACCATCCACCATACCACAAAGGCTTTATCCTTTAGGCCTGATTGATTGCAGCACGTTTCACAGCCGTGGATAACCTCGAAGATATTGTCCATGGTTAAATACACCCCTCAGTCTTGTAAAAGGAGAAGATGCAAAAAAGGAGCTTGAGAGTCAAAGACACATCCTCATGGAGGTACAGTCAATGTTCTCACTTTATTCCAAAAATACACACATTATCAAGGGTCCTACAGGGTTCACACGCTCTATTCTAACTTTCTATTGGTTACATTTACTTTCACACACTATATCTATAACTTTAGTGGCTCTACTAGCCAAGGCACATTTCCAGGCCCCCCCATCTTCTGGTTTCTCACACTCTGGATAACAACCTCCTTCCCTGTTTTCCTCTATGCAGCTTTCTGATATCTGCTGCTCAAGGACACAGATCTGCTGCTGGAGAACACAGGTCCCTGCCGTCCAGCACACAGGCCAGATTGTGCAAGCAGACCTGAAGCAGTATATGTCCTGCATCATCTAAGATTCTTTCAACAGTCTTGTGCCCACCTATAGGTGGCATCTCTCCCCTGATGACCTGAAGCATCATGGACCCATTGAGCTAGGAACAACTGTCCCTTGTGCTGCCAATCAAGATCTACCTGTGACACTTTGACTTGGGCAGCTGAGTCTGCCTGTTCATTGTTACGATGTTCTTCATTAACTCAGCTCTTAGGCATGTGTGTGTCTCCATGGCGGACTCTCATGATCAGCTTCTCTACCTGGGCAGTGACGTCTTGCCACATTTCAGAAGCCCAGATGGGTTTCCCTTTACATTGACAATTGACCTTTTTACATCTGTCTAGCTATCCCCACAGAACATTGGCCACCATCCACGAGTCAGTGTACATGGCCACTTCTTTTGCTCAGCAATGTCCAAAACCAATTGGATGACTCTGAGCTCTGTGACTTGACTCTATCCACCTTGTCCCTCAGTGACTTCTGCAACTCATCGTGACGGGTTTTCCATTTTCAGTTTGTACCTACAATGTGACAGGAACCATCAGTGAAAAGAGCATATCGCTTTTTGTCCTCTGGCAGTTGGTTGTATGGTGGAACTTCTTCAGCACATGCCACCTGTTCCTCTTCATCTGCCAGACCAAAGTTCTCACCTTCAGGCCAGTTTGTGATTATCTCTAAGATCCCAGGAGGATTTGGGATTTTCAATTAGGTTGCGCTGTGTGATCAAGGCAATCCGCTTATTCCATGTAGCTTTGGTGGCATGATGCACGGAGGGAACTTTTCCTTTGAACATCCACCCCAGCACTTGCAGTCAGGGTGCCAGGAGAAGCTGTGCTTCCATACCAATCACTTCTGAGGCAACTTGAACTCCTTCATAGGCTGCTAGAATCTCCTTCTTTGATGGGGTGTAGTTGGCCTCAGACCCTCTGTAGCTTCGGCTCCAGAATCCAAGTGGTTGGCCTTGAGTTTCCCCAGGCACTTTCTGCCAGAGGTTCCATGCAGGATTATTCTCCCTGGCTGTGGAGTAGAGCACATTCTTCACCTCTGGTCCTGTCCTGACTGGACCAAGGGCTATAGCATGAGTGATCTCCTGTTTGATCTGTTCAAAGGCTTTTTGCTGTTCAGGGTCCCAGTGGAAATCATTCATCTTGCATGTTGCAAAGTAGAGAGGACATACAATCTGGTTGTATTGTGGGATGTGCATCCTCCAGAAACCTACGGTGCCTAAGAAATCTTGCATTGCCTTCTTGCTGGTTGGTGGGGACACTGCTGTTATCTTGTTGATGACTTCTGTTGGGACCTGATGGCGTCTGTCTTGCCACTTCACTCCCAGGAACTGGATTTCTCAGGCAGGTCCCTTGACTTTACTCCATTTGATGGCAAAAACAGCTTTCGGGAGAATCTGGGTGATCTTCTTTCTCAAAGACTTCTTCTGCCGTGTTCCCCCATACAATGATGTCATCAATGTACTGCAGGTGTTCTGGAGCCTCACCCTTCTCCAGTGCAGCCTTCTTTAGGTAATTGATACCCAGGATACATGGGGAGTCTGGACCAGTCACAATGGGGTATCTGTGCCACTCCTTCCCAGCCAAGCTCACTTCAGCTTCCAACATCATCAGCTCTTGAGAACCCTGATGCCAGCTCAGCTGATGCTAAGAAAAAACTCAGGAGCAGTTAATTGAGGGTGAGATAAGGAAAGGGTTTAATTGTGCCAAGGCATAGATGTTGCAAGACGCATGCCGACTGTGCCTGAGATGTTACATTTTATAATAATATCTGTCCAATCCCAAGTGTTTCCACCCTGTAGCCTTTGTTCTGGTCTGCCCCGGGCCCACCCCCTTAGAATTGGGTCTGGGGACTTTTTGGGACCACCTACTTCATCATTCTCATCATCCTCAGAGCACAAAGGGTACACGGTCACCCAGTTCTTGACTGTGTTCTGTTGTTCAGGTCAAGATATGAGCATTCTCTAAACAGCATAGGCCTTGCCTTGACAAGAGACTAAACATTTCTACTGAATTCAGGGGTAGGATTGATATGGGGTAAGAGGGTTGAGGAATGTGTAAACTAAAGGGTGCTAAAGGGTGAGGAATACAATATAGTTGCTTCTAAAATCTACTTCTACTATAATTACATATAAAGCTTATAAAAATTAGTAAAGGCAAAAAAACTAAAAGGGTCATAAGGCATCAACCCCCTGTCACTCTAGAAATAGAAATGGACTCTACCCCCACGTGTCCTGATGGCATTAGAGTGCATTGTGTACTGGTGTTGTTTAAAGCCTTGTATTGTGGGTCTGATGTGCCAGGCCATCAGATCCACACAGTCCAATAGACACAGTTATCCTGGACCTCTACCTGGCTAGAGGCAGGGCCCTTCTAGTGCTGGTTTTGGTAGTTGTGGCTTTCTACTTGAGGTCCCTTCCAGAGGATCAGTCAAGTCATCATCCCTCCAGTTCTGTCTAGGGGCTTGCCCACGGGAAACTGGAGCTACATCCATCCTCAATGAGTTGCCTTTAGTGATCATTTTCTCCTTTAACTCCTGTACCCGTGCTGCTAGAGCAGAGGTGGGTTTCACATCCCATCTCTTCATGTCTTCCCCCTGTTAATGTAAAAAGAACCACAGATTGCCTCATGTGGTGTACCCCCTCTCCCTAGCCGGGGGATGCCTGTTCCAGATAGCAGGGGCTCTAGTTTGCACTGGCAAGACATAGACAATGCTCTCCTTGAACTCCTCTCTGAGTTTCTCGTGGTCATTTTTAACTTTCTCTTTTAGAGTCCGGAGGTTCTCAACCAGTTGCTCCATGGAAGAGATGTGGGTGCGTAATGGGGCATGGACAATCTCATCATAGGTCTGGAGTTTATTCAACATAACACCCACTGTCTCTTGGTCTTCCTTCCAGTACATTGTCATGAAGAAATTAGGGTAGAGTGTCAGTGTAGGCACTGTCACTGTATATGGTCCTGTGTAGCCTTTAACCGACATATACATTGCCCTAAGTGTCGTGACACGCAAGGGGATCAACACCAATTAGAGTCAGTACAGATAAATAAGCTGTTCTGTGGGTGGGAATTGCTATTACCAGTAAATTGGGAGATATTCGAAACGAACTGGTATACAGTATTAGGACACTGTGCAAAGAAATTTGCTTGGGAAGTGGCCCAAATTGACTGTCCACTAGATGACTTTAATTTTATAGACCCCATGTAAAGAATGTCACAATGGTCAACAATTTTTATATATATTGATTAATTAGTGGGAATAGTAAGTTGGCTGACAGAACACGGTTTTTGCAAGATAAAGTGAACTTTTACCTGGAAACAGAAAAACTGGGTCTTAATTAAATTAGAAGACCTAAAAGGGGCAAGACCAGGTTAACCTCTGAGCCTGCCACTGACAGCCAACCACGGGCTGCAAATAGTCGAAGGAGGGGCTTCTGCTCCCCCCTCAGGACCGAACAGTGAATTGTCCACATCTCCAAGACAGCAGGGGAGGGACAGGGATGGAGAAAGGGGAAGAAGGGAAATTTCCTACTCCCCATCCTTATCTCCCCTGAGCAGGCGGACACGCAGTAAAACGAGAGCAAAATCTGTCTCCCCACACACAGAGGCCAGGCGGACTATACAAACCCCTTTAAGAGAGGCTGCAGGACCGCAGGGACCTATAAAACTTAATTTCTCTATGGGAGATTTAGAAAATTGGAAGAATATTGCTCGTAAATATAGAGACAACCCAGTTGAGGTAGCAAAAAAATTTAAAGCATATGTTAAGGTTCTGGACCCAGACTGGGAAGATGTGGACTTAATGTTGGATGCTTTGACAGAAACTGAAAAAGAGTTAGTTTTAAAAGCAGCAAGGACATATGCACAAACCAAGTTAGCAGCTGGAGATGATTTGAATTTCTATTTCCCACGGGATAAACCACGTTGGGACTAAAACGACTCTGACCATTATCAAATCCTCCAGAGATACCGGGGTTGGGTGGCTTACGGAATAGAAAATGCAGTTCCCAAAGTTGTAAACTGGGGTTCTCTTTATGTAGTAAAACAAAACATTGGAGAAACCCCTACTGAATTTATAGATCGATTAAAGGAAGCAATGCAAACTTACACCACCTTAGACCCATCAGGGGACCAGGGCCAACAGCAGCTAATTTCACTATTTTTGGGTCAATCTTCAGATGACATCAGGCGCAAACTACAAAAATTAAAAGCTGAAGATCAGAGAAATATCGAAAAATTAATTGAAGAAGCGTGGCTGAATTTGTAGTGGACTTTTGATGACAGAGTGGCCCTGGAAAGGGACTGGCCTCACTCCATGGGAAATTCTAAAATGGAATCACTCCCAGAAAGCATCAGAATCTAGGCCCCAAGGTTGGATTTTAACTTCTGACGTAGTCGGACAAGAATGCATTGAACGAAGAGGTAGGGAAACATATAGAACTAAAGTAGGAGAGTCCCCATGCCTATCAGTGAAAATTATAAATACCACAGGAGAATTTTGGTGGCCAAAAGAACCATTAGGATATTGGACTAACAATGTGACTGCAGGTTGTACATGGCACGATGAATCTCAAAGCTGGTGGTGTAATAAAACAAACTCGAAAAATCCTTTTGAAAGCATAAAAGAATTGAAAATATATTGGAACCAAGCAAATAGTACCAATTTAGAATGGGTAGCTCCAGAAGGATTATTTTGGATATGTGGAAAGGGAGCATATACACAGCTCCCTAAAGACTGGAGAGGAGTCTGTACACTGGGTATAATCCAACCGGGGTTCTTCTTACTGCCCCCCAAAAAGGGTATGAATTTAGGTGTACCCTTGTATGATGATTATGGAACCATACACCGAGAAAAAAGGAATGACATTGGAGAAACCCAAAAGTGGTACGATGATGAATGGCCTCCTGAACAGATCATTGCTACTTACAGACCAGCTACTTGGGCCCAAGATGGGACCTGGGGTTATCGAATCCCCATATACATGCTAAATAGAATTATATGCCTTCAGGCAGTCATGGAAATAGTAGCCAATAAGACAATTCAAACTCTGGATCTAATCACAAGTCAGCAATCAAAAACTCAAGCAGCTGTGTAGCAAAATCAGCTTGCCTTAGATTATCTGTTAGCTGAAGAAGGAGGTGTGTGTGGAAAATTCAATACCTCAGATTGTTGCTTACAAATTCATGATAATAGACAGGCAGTTATGGACATTGCAAAGGATATCAGAAAACTGACTCATGTACCCGTACAAAAATGGAACTCCATGCTCGACAGCCAATGGTGGGATAACTTGTTAGGAACATCTTGGTGGAAGAAAGTAGGATTCTTTTTATTATGCGCGTTGGCCAGTATAATATTTTTACCATGTTTAATCCCTTGCTTCATTAGATTAATAGTTTCTGTTGTAGAGGAATGCAAATATCAACAATGCCGATAGATCCAAAGACTGCTCAAAGTGCCAAAGTACTATTAGTCACCAGAACTCCACCTTCCCGAGATGAAGAAAATGTCAAATTAATATTGTCCAGATTAGAGCAAAAGACTCGAATCAATAATTTTATAGAAAAAGAGGAGGGATTGTAATAAACTAAGGGAATGATTGGAGCTAATTAAAAAGAAAACAGCGTAAGGTCAATATAACCTAGAGAGAGAAAAGAAAAACAAATCGTAAAATTTAATTGGACCCCTATAAAGACATAAAACAAGTTACCTCCCTTTTACCTTGTACAAAATTTATAGTGAGGAGACTTCGTTTAGTTAACTAGATAATAACACCTTTCTTGAAAATTTATAACTTTGTATAGATAACAAGATAAGTCTAAGAAAACATCTGCTGAATGTCTGACTTAATTTATTATTATTGATACTTGTATGTAGATAACACTCTTGTCTAAGAAAAACATCTGTTTAATTCCTGACATAACAATGTGTAATGTTTCTGCTTATGTATAATGAATATTCATGAAGTAGCTGAGAATAAATATAGAACACTGTCTCCTTTGGGTGTGACAGGCGTTCGGAGTTGCTCAAACTCCCCCATATCACCCAGCGCTGAATTTGCTTTTATCATATGATAAATTCTAATTGGAAATTACCCGGCTTTGGGTCTCTATTTCTCGCAATGCTCTTAATGCTCTTGGGTTCTTCACACCACACAGGCTTTGACCATTTAACACAAGCAGTGACAGTGCCTGGTGCCTGATTGTATTGCACTACCTGCTTTGTCCTACATGATTCTCTACAGCCTTTTATTGGTAACTGACAGCCAACCACTTCGTACTATAAAACCTGTATTCCTCTCGTACAGTCAAGTTACAAAAATTCTGAAATTTGAAATTCTTTTGTGAAAATTGTTTAATAGTCTAGGCTCTACTTTGCAGAAATTCCACAGATTCATTCTGTAGTCCGAACCCGTGAGATTAAGCACTCCTGTTCATCTATTCCAACTTGGAGATTATGTCTACATTCAACAATAGGATGCTGACTCCCTGTATGCTGACTGCAAAGAGATTATGATTACCTACAACCACAGCATAGCATGCAAGTGACCCTAGCTGACCCAGTGAAGCAGGAACAACTAGAACCTATTCCGATCTCTTCACTAAAGATGGATATGATTACAAAGATATTATTGTCTACACTTTTACTATTAGTCCTTTGTTGTGGATCTTTTATGTTGTTTTCCTTGTTTTTCGTCAATATGCTGCTTAAGTTGTTCAACGATGGCATGGTCCAACCACAGACCATGCGGTGGGAATGTATTTGTGCTTCATTGGATGACGCAAGTGCTGATAGACGGGAACTTTGTCCCTGAAACAACCATCTTGTATAACTTGAGATTAATTGGTATTTTGCTATTAGTTGACAACTCTCCAAAAACATTTGACAGAAACAGTGAAAAAGAAGATGATGTTAAGACAGACCCCCAAGATACAGCACGCCACAGGCAAATCATATAGAAACCTGTCCTTACATGGGGACACTAAGCTCAAAGTCAACTAAGCTAAGCTTTTTATTCATGTAACAACTAACCTAACAGTTTAATTTCAGTAAAAAAAAAAAAAAAAGAGAAAAGGGGGGGGAAGTGAAGAAAGATAAGTTCATGAGATGGTCTTGCTGACTGTTTCTTGAGGTTGCTTGCCTAAATAGCCAGAATTGTTTTAAACTTGGTGGAGAAGTGGAGCTTTTGAAGTTTTTGTAGTGACTACTGACAAGTTCTCTCTGAAGTCCAAAAGCCCAGTTGCATAGAGAAGTGCGTGTTTTGCTTTAAAAATAGGAGTATATATTTATCTTTAAACTATAAGAATGTTTGTATGTATTTGTGTATCGGGGCGAAGTTGGGATGTTATTTTTTTGGTCTGTGTTTGGCCCTAGCCACCTGCAAAAGTTTATGTTTTCTCCTGCCAAGTCTGCTGATAAAGCAGTGAACTTGGCCTTGGAGAGAGAACTTCTGTGTAAACTGTTTTAATTGGTCTGTTGTGATTGGTCCATTGCCCTTCAAGGGCGGTTGGAGGACAAAGTGATGATGAAGGTGCTGAAGGCCATCCCCCAGACTTAATTGGAAAGACCCCCTCCAATTCACTGCGCCTGCGTCAGGGGATTTCCAAGGTGCTCACGCATGCGCAGGAGGGGTGCGCTTACATAACAGAAGGGGTGGGATTGAGAGCCCCTGACGGGGCGGTACTGGCCATGCCTCCCCGGGGCAGGTGCTCTCAATAAACTTTAAAAAGGCAGACTGGTGTCTCGGAGGGGGGTTGTTGGCTCTTCACGATGGATCAAGATGCTTTTAGCGGGGGCGCCTGCTGCACATGGGAGCCTGCCACCCCTCCGGAACACGCAGCTGCCGTAGAGAGACTTCATTACTGGTTAGGATGGGTAAGATTATCTTATAGGTGACACCTGGGTGAGTATGGGGTGTCGAGTCTCCTTCCTAGGGTCTTTTGTCCACTTTGTCCTCCGACCTAATTCTTTTCCATCGGGC
>NW_020885674.1:0-5479 GCF_003945725.1 Corapipo altera
CAGACCCTGACATCCCCTTTTCCCACTTTTCCACCTCAAAATCAGACTCTGACACCTCCTTTTCCTGCTTTTCCACCTCAAAATGAGACCCTGACACCCCCTTTTCCTGCTTTTCCATCTCCACATCAAACACTGGCATTCCCTCTTCCCGCTTTTCCACCTAAAAATCAGACCCTGACACCTCCTTTTCCCGCTTTTCCACCTCAAAATCAGACCCTGACATCCCCTTTTCCTGCTTTTCCCTCAAAATCAGGCCCTGCCCTCCCCTTTTCCTGCTTTTCCATCTCAAAATCAAACACTGGCATCCCCTTTTCCTGCTTTTCCATCTCAAAATGATGCTCCAAAACATCCCCAGGTGTGATCCAACCACACAGCAACAACCTCACAGGGGACATTCCGGATTGTTCCAGCTCCAGCTCTGATCCAGAGGCGCTCACACCCCCTTTTCCCACTTTTCCCTCTCAAAATCAGGCCCTCACACCCCCTTTTCCCAGTTTTTCCCTCTCAAAATCAGGCCCTCACATCCCTTTTCCCAGTTTTTCCCTCTCAAAATCAGGCCCTCACATCCCCTTTTCCTGCTTTTCCCTCAAAATCAGACCCTGCCATCCCCTTTTTCTGCTTTTCCACCTCCAAATGACACTCCAAAGAATAAGTGGGAGGGAGCCAAGGCAATTCCCAGCCCGTGGGAATGAGGACATGGGACCCTCCAGCTGCCAGGGGCTGATTCCTGCTGCAACCAAAATGATCCTAAAATCCCAGGATCATCACGGAATCATGGAATTCCTGGCTGGTTTAGGTTGGAAGGGACCTTAGGAGATCATCCAGCTCCAAGCCTGTGGGCAGGGGCACCTCCCACCAGGCCAAATCCAGCCAGGAATGCCACGAGGACACTGGGAGAGAAGATCCATCTGTTCTGAGGTCCTGATTATATCCTCCCACCCTCTGGAATTTTCCTGAGCACATCTCCTGGAGGTTTCTGCCTGTGCTCCATCACATCCAGCCTGGAGAAGAGAAGGCTCCAGGGAGAGCTGAGAGCCTCTCCCCCCCGAAGGGGCTCCAGGAGAGCTGGGGAGGGACTGGGGACAAGGGAGGGAGGGACAGGACACAGGGAATGGCTTCACATTAGAAAAGGGGAGATTTGGGTGGGATATTGGGAAGGAATTCCTGGCTGGGAGAGTGGGGAGGCCCTGGAATGAATTTCCCAGAGAAGCTGTGGCTGCCCCTGGATCCCTGGAAGTGTCCAAGGACACACTGAACAGGGCTTGGAGCAACCTGGGCTAGTGGAAAGTGTCCTTGCCCAGGGCAGGGGGGTGGAAATGATTGGCCTTTAAAATCCCTTCCAACCCAACCCATTCCAGGATTCTGGAGCCCCTCTGCTCTGGAGCCAGGCTGGGAGAGCTGGGGGGTTCCCCTGGAGAAGAGAAGGCTCCAGGGAGAGCTGAGAGCCCCTGGCAGGGCCTGAAGGGGCTCCAGGAGAGCTGGAGAGGGACTGGGGACAAGGGAGGGAGGGACAGGACACAGGGAATGGCTTCAAACTGGAAAAAGGGAGATTTGGGTGGGATATTGGGAAGGAATTCCTGGCTGGGAGGGTGGGGAGGTCCTGGAATGAATTTCCCAGAGAAGCTGTGGCTGCCCCTGGATCCCTGGAAGTGTCCAAGGCCAGGCTGAACAGGGCTTGGAGCAACCTGGGCTGGTGGAAGGTGTCCCTGGGTGTCCCTGGCTGAGTTTTCCAGCCCCAGGATCCAGAGGGATGGGAGGGGCTCACCCGAGAAGCTGTCCTTGTCCATGGGCAGCAGATCCCGTGCCTGGTACAGGTAACAGCGCAGGTGGTACCTGTTCCCAGCTGCCAGAGGGACGGGAACCACGTCAGGGATGAGCCAGGGAATGTTTCCCACCCCCTTGGCTCAGTCCCCCCCAGCCCCAAGCCCATCACATTCCCACAGGGACAAACCCATGTCCCCTCCCGCCCCTCCACCCTCCTCCCATCCACCTGCTTCCCACGTGGGCGCCAGGAAGAGGCTGGGAATGCTTTTCCCTTCCCCCTTTTCCCCCTTTTTGGGCTCTCACAGTCGAAGATGCAGGAGATGGTGGGTCTGTTCACCCCCAGGCTCAGCGGGGCCGCTCCTCTCCCGTCGTCGCTCCTGTCGTCCGTCACCCCCCCCTGCCAGGGCAAGGCAGCCAAGGGTGGGCATCCCAGGATCCCCCCTTGGGATGGGCTCCTCCAGGGCACCACCCACACGGGTGCCCAGGAGGAGCCTGGGCTTCTTATGCTCCAAGGAATTGGAAAATTTAGGGGGGAAAAGGCCTCCGAGACCCCCGAGACCAATTGTTCCCCACCCCTGGCCGTGTCCCCAAAATCCACAGGGATTTTAAATCCCCCCAGGGATGGGGACTCCCCCCTGCCCTGGGCAGCTGTGCCAGGGCTGGACAGCCCTTTCCAGGATGGAATTTTCCCAATATCCCACCTGAGCCTCCCCTGGCACAGCCTGAGGCCGTTCCCTCTCCTCCTGTCCCTTGTTCCCTGGGAGCAGAGCCCGACCCCCCCCCCAGCTCCAACCTCCTTCCAGGGAATTTTAGGGATCCAGAATGTGCCCCCTGAGCCTCCTTTTCTCCAGGCCGAGCCCCCCCAGCTCCCTCAGCCCCTCCTGCTGCTCCAGCCCCTTCCCAACTCTGTTCCCTTCTCTCCCAGTCCCACCTCAGCTCTTCCCTCCCCCGTGCCCTGACCCGGCCTCTCATTCACCTCCCAGTTGCCCCAACGGCCTTGGAATATTTAGCTGAAGGAAAAGGAGGGATTTCTGAGGCTGGGAATCCCACCCAAGGGCTGCAGGGTGAAGGGGGAGGAGGCTCTGGGGCTGGGTGGGGGTGGCAGCCAAGGAGCCCCGGGGTGGGAGCAGGGGGAGCTCAGGGAGGCTCCAACACTTCTTCCCCCCTCCAAGCGCTGCTGGTTTTCCAGGCAGAGCTCAAGGATAAGACTCGAGACTTGGATGAGGGAGCAGCACATCCAGGGGGGCAGAGGAGGAACCCCCTCAGCATCCCAGAGCTCCAGGGGTGACCTTCCCACCGGGTTGGCACCCGGGGCCCCAGAGGAGCCACCGGGAAAGAGCAGGAAAAAGCAGGGAAAGAGGGGAAAAAAGCCAAATGGGGGGGGGGGGGGAACCCATAAAAAACCATTAACAGGATCTTTGTGGTGCTGGGGTTGGGTCTCCTTTAGCCACCAGGAGTGAAATAGAAAATGAAATAAAATTTAGCTATTTAGCTATGTAAAGTGTGACTTTGGAAAATGTAAAACTGCTTAAAAGTTTCTGCCCAAGCTGTGGGCAATTAAGATAAAATAGCTCAAAGAACAGGGAAGGCTTTTTATCACCTAGAAAGGGGGTGGGGAACCTGAAACTGTTTGAAACGTTAAACTTTATGTAACTACTCTATAATGGGAAGAACAGGAGGTAAAACTAAGTGTCTGTCTAGATAAGGCAGACTGCAAAAAGAGCGTGTGTACAGACAATTTTAAACTTGCTACTTTCAAACTGTACAGAAAGCTATGGTGTTCCTTTGCTCACTGGGGGAAAAACACCTGCCCCTTTGCACTCCCCGGCCCGTAATAAAAGTGATTTTCAGATTGTTCAGAGGTTTCTTTGAATCAGGAGAGCAAAGAACCGAGGAAACCCAGAAAGCCGGGATGTCGGGAGACGAAGAGGGCGGGAGAACGAGCGGCTGATAAGGAGCTGATGAGTCGACACCGAGCTCCGGCCTGAGCTGGCTGTCCCCATTCCCGGGCAGGAATTGGGGCGGGGAAGGGGGTCCCTACCAGAGCTCCCTCCAGGGCGAAGACGGCGGCGGCCCCGGTGCGCTCCAGGGGCTCCATCCTGCGCCTCCAGCGGCGCCGGCGGAACGAGTCGGTGCGGCGCTGCTTCAGGTGGAAGCGCCAGCCGAACAGCGACGCGTATTCCCAACCTTCCCCGTCCAGCTCCTCCTGCTTGTGCTGCCCGACAGAAGGGACACGCCGGGACTCAGCGAGGTGGTTGTCAAAGCACCTCCACCCCCGGCCCCGTCGAGGGTGACAGAGGGAAAACCGCCCGGCACAAAACCGCCTGGCACAAAACCACCCGGCTTTTCCGGAAAAAAAAACACGGGTTCGGGGGCTTTGGGGTGTTGTCGGCCACGGTGGGGCCACCCCGTGTCCTCCCCGTGCCCTCCCCGGCTTGGAATCGTGGAATAGAGTCACGGGGTCATTTAGAGGATCACAGGAATGTTTAGGTTGGAAGAGATCTCCAAGGTCATCGAGTTCAGGTTGGGAATGACCCTTAAAATCATCACGGAATCGTGGAATGGGTTGGGAGGGACCTTAAAGCCCATCCAGTGCCACCCCCTGCCATGGGCAGGGACACCTTCCCCTAGCCCAGGTTGCTCCAACCCAGCCTTGGACACTTCCAGGGATTACCCATTAACAGTGCCGGGTCCCCCCCTGGGAACTGAGCCCTTCCCCAATCCCTCGGGTGAATCCCACTGGGATCGGGGTCACTGGGCTGGGGGGTCCCCATGCTGAGCGAGGAGGGGGCCACATCCAGGGTCTCCACCTCCCCAGTTTCCCCTTTGCTTTCCCACCTTCCCGCGGCTCTGCCCCCTCTGGAATGTCTCCCTGGCTCGCTGCTCACAAGCCTGCGGTGGCTTTTCCTCCCCGGAGCTGCGTCCCCTCCCTGTGACACCCACACCCCCTTGGCAAACAGGGCGCCAGGGGCTCCCCACGGCCACAGTTATCCAGGAAAAGCGCTGGGAAGGGAGACAAGTGTCCCTGGGAAGTGTCGGGGACGGGAGGAGCCGCAGCCGCGGTGCCATTCCCGGTCCAACTGCACCATCTAGAGGGAAGCGGGGCAGGGACAGCCCGGGGACAGCCCGGGGACAGGACAGGGACAGCCCCGCTCTCCCGCGCTCCGTGACACTGCGGGATGTCCCCATCCCGGCCCAGAGCCCCGCCAAGCCCCTCTGGAGCGGCGGCCACCCCCGGGACACGCTGACCCTCCAGTGGGAACCTCCGACCCTCCAGCTGGGACCTCCGAGGGGCCACCGGCTCCAGGGAAAACCAGCTCTGTGCCAAAGCCACCGCACGTGGAGGGACAGGGACACCCCGGACAGGGACAGGGACACACCCCCCCCGGCCCATCCCACCTTCCGGGAGGTGTCCATGTGCTCCAGGTCGCGCCGGCGGAGCCGCACCCAGCGCCGGCGCCGGTTGGTGTGGTACATCTTCTCCGCCGGCACCCAGGCCTTGGGCCGGCGCTCCGGGGGGATGGTCAGCCCGTATTCCCAGCCTGGAAGAGTGGGAGACACCCGGGTGAGGAGCCCACCCTACCCTGTGTCCCACCAGGGACCCCCAGCAGGGAAGGAGTGTCCGGACCCGAGGAGATGTCCCGGTTTGTTGCTCCTGCCCGTGGTGGTCCCCATGGATGTGTCCCTTTGGGATGCCAAGTGCTGGATCCCTGGT
>NW_020885674.1:5489-6189 GCF_003945725.1 Corapipo altera
CACCAGAATTTCGGGAAGATGTCCCTGGACTATCCCAGCAGCCAGGAGAGCGCTGCCTTTGGGAATTCCCACCCCCAGCCCGAGCAAGAGGGTCCCCAGGGCCTGACGCCCTTCTCCTGATCCAGCAGGGATCCAGGACATGTCTCATCCCTGGGGAGGGAAGAGCAGGATGGGGGATGAGCACAGGGCCCCCAAAGTGCTCCCGGTACCTTTCTCATCCACGGCTCTGTTGAGATCCGTGTCCCACTCCAGGTCTTCCCATTTCCAGCCCGGAGGACACTCGATCTCATCCTTGGGCAGGACCTTCTCCCCGTTCTGTGGGACACAGGGGTGTTGGCAACAAAAGGATCCATAAATCCCCCCTGATCTCCAGCACTCCCAGCCCGGGGTGGTGCCCAGCTCCAGCATTCCTGCCCCAGCTCCAGCATTCCCACCCCAGCTCCAGCATTCCCACCCCAGCTCCAGCATTCCCACCCCAGCTCCAGCATTCCCACCCCAGCTCCAGCATTCCCGCCCCAGCTCCAGCATTCCCACCCCAGCTCCAGCATTCCCGCTTTTCCCTCACCACGTCGGTGTAGGCGTCGGTCATGTGGATCCACTGCCCCCCAGGGAGCCGGACCTGGTTCTCAAACACCTCCTCCACGAAGCTCAGGTGTCCTGCATCCACGTCATGGAGCAACCTGCATCCCGGGAAACATCC
>NW_020885674.1:6199-8105 GCF_003945725.1 Corapipo altera
ATGGAGCAACCTGCATCCCAGGAGACATCCCATGGGATTCCCCATCCCACCCTCCTGGGCACGGGCACAGCCTGGGGCCATGCCCAGCACTGCCAAACCTCTTCCACCTCAGGCTCCAAGCAAAGCTCCCGGGACACCTCAGGCCAAGCCCAAATCCCGTGAAATCCCTGCCAGTGCCCCACGGGGATCCCATTCCCAAACCTCCTCAGCCTCGGAGAACCCAGCCCTCTTCCCTGCTCCAGGGGCTGGTTCTCCATGCGGATCTCAGGATAACCCCCAAGGCTCATCAAAGGGAGCACCACGAGGAACCCCCAGGGCATCCCAGCCCTCCAGCCCGGGCTCTGCTCCGTTTTTTGGGGTGTCCCACTCACGTCCTCTCGGGGCAGACGAACCAGTCCCCGGCCCAGGTCCATCCGGTGGAGGGTCGGAAGCTGTCCTTGGGCAGCCGGATCCGGCCCGTCACGTCCGAGTACTTGGGGTACGTGAGGCCCGTGGTGCCCCAGTTCCCCACCAGCGCCAGCTTCGTCTGGTTCTCGTACTGGGGGGAGCAACAGCAGGCAGGTTTTGGGGTGGGAGGCACAAAATCCCGTCGGCAATCCTTTAGAATTCCCACCGACGATCCCGGCGGGGCCCCATCCTGAGGATGGAGCTCCTGGGAAAAGCCAACCCCCAGCCCCACACCACCACGGGCACCCCCAGACTCCCTCCTGGCCAGGAGGTGGATGGAGATGGGAAGGGACAATGTGGATTTATGGCCCATTCCCAATTTGATCCTCAGCATTCCAAATTGGATGTTGGTGGAATTGGATCCCTCTTCTCACAGTTTTTAGGGATTAATGTGACCTGTCCCCACCAGGGTCCAGCCCATTCCCTCCCCTCCTGCAGGTGGATGGAGATGTGAAGGGACAATGTGGATTTATGGCTCATTCTCAACCTTCTCCTCAACCTCCCAGGCTGGATATTGGTGGAAATGGATCCCTCTTCTTACAGTTTTTAGGGAATAACATGACCTGTGGCCAGCCCTTTCCTCCAGTAGGAGGATGGAGATGTGAAGGGACAATGTGGATTTACGGCTCATTCCCAACCTTCTCCTCAACCTTCCAAGCTGGATATTGATGGAAATGGATCCCTCTTCTTACAGTTTTTAGGGAATAACATGACCTGTGGCCAGCACTTCCCTCCCCTCCACAGGAGGATGGAGATGTAAAGGGACAATGTGGATTTATGGTCCATTCCCAACCTTCTCCTCAACCTCCCAGGCTGGATATTGATGGAATTGGCTCCCTCTCCTCCCAGTTTTCAGGGATTGATGTGACCTGCGGAGCCGCCGCCCGCCCCGGGGAGGCCCAAATCCCGGGATATCCCCGTGGGTCACTCACGGTCTCGGCGAACACGGAGAGCTTTCCCTCGGCGAACTGGTTGAATTCCTTCTCATCCACGGCCAGGCCGAACCAGAGCCGCACCCGGATCTGCGCCGGGATCCGCGGCCCCGGAGCCTCCTCCTGCGGGTACTGCCCGGGAACGGCCCCGTCAGCACCCCCGGGGGGGGATTAACGGGAATGCTCGGGATGGGAGGGCGGGAATGGTGCCCCGGAGGGGGGGAGGTGGGACACGGAGCACAGCCGGGAATTGGGAGAACTTTGGGGATCGCGGAATCACGGCGGGAAGAGACCTTCGGGATCATCCGGTCAACAGCTCGGAAATGTGTTCCCAGGGGAACCTGAGGAGCTTCAAAGGCCCAGGGGTTGGAGGCAGGGAGAGGGGCGGGATCAGGGACAGGGATAAAGGCAGGGACAGGGATAGAGTCAGGATCAGGGACAGGGAAAGGATCAGGGACAGGGAAAGGGACAGGGACAAGGTCAGGGACAGGGAAAGGGACAGGGAAAGGATCAGGGACAGGGAAAGG
>NW_020885674.1:8115-10684 GCF_003945725.1 Corapipo altera
GGAAAGGGACAGGGAAAGGATCAGGGACAGGGAAAGGGACAGGGACAGGATCAGGGACAGGGAAAGGGACAGGGACAGGGAAAGGGACAGGGAAAGGGACAGGGACAGGGACAGGGACAGGGAAAGGGACAGGGACAGGGAGAGGGACAAGGTCATGGACAGGGTCAGAGACAAAGTCAAGGACAGGGATAGAGTCAGGATCAGGGAGAAAGTAAAGGACAAGGTCAGGGACAGGGTCAGGATCAGGGACAAGGTCAGGGACAAAGTCAGGGGCAGGGAAAGGGACAGGGAGGGGGACAAGGTCAGGATCATGGACAGGGGCAGAGACAAAGTCAAGGACAGGGACAGTCAGGATCAGGGACAAAGTCAGAGATGGGCAGGATCAGGGACAAGGTCAAGGACAGGGACAGAATCAGGGACAGGGATAAGGTCAGAGATAGGATCAGGGACAGGGAAAAGGACAAGGGACAGGATGAGGGACAGGGAGAAAGTCAAGGACAGGATCAGGCACAGGGATAAGGTCAGGGACGAGGTCAGGGACGAGGTCAGGATCATGGACAGGGTCAGGGACAGGGTCAGGGACAGGGTCAGGATCAGTCAGAGGGAAAGGGACAAGGTCAGGGACAAAGCCAGGGAAAAGGTCAGGATCAGGGACAGGGACAAGTCAGGGACAAGGTTAGGGACAAAGTCAGGGACAAAGTCAGGGACAAAGTCAGGGACAAAGCCAGGGACAGGGAAAGGGACAAAGTCAGGGACAAGGTCAGGGACAGGGAAAGGGACAAAGTCAGGGACAGGATCAGGATCAGGGACAAAGTCAGGGACAAGGCCAGGGACGAGGTCTGGATCAGGGACAGGGATAAGTCAGAGACAAGGTCAGGGACAAAGAAAGAGGGACAGGATCAGGGACAAGGACAAGATCAGGGACAGGGTCAGGATGAAGGCACAGGCAAGGACAGGGACAGGGACAAAGTCAGGGACACCCTTCAGGGTCAGGACACCCAACCCACACATTCAGTAAAAATAGAAATAATCCACAGGAATTTTCCCTCATTGCCCTTTTTTTTCTCTCTCAGCCACTTTTCCCTAATCCAAGTGCTGCTGGTTTTCCATCCAGAGCCCAAGGATAGAAAAAAGAAAAATCCCAATTTACGGATTTTAGCTCATTTTTGCTGCCAGCTGGGTTTGGGCTTTGGGGCTTTGCTGAGTTTATTTTGTTTGACTTTATTTTTTTAGAGCTTGTTCAGTGCTGATTCTCTGCTCCCGAGCCGGCACCACCCAAGGAATGTCACTGGAGATGGGAGAAACTCGGGAATTGCCTGGCAGGGGAACGGCAGCTTAAATTTCTTGGGGCGGCAGAGGGTCAGGAATCAGGGGAAAAAACGTGAAAAAAATTTAAAAACAGGATATATTGTCTAAAAAAAAGCACCGTCTGGGCCAAACCTTCAGTGCCCTGGGATTGCAGAACACAGGGAGCTGCTCCTGGGATCTGCTGTGGGAGGAGCTGGAGTCCTCCAGCGGCACAGCCCGGATCTCTCCGGGGAGGAGCAGCTCCAGCTGGGTGGGAATCCCAGAGAAGCTGCGGATGCTCCATCCCTGGAATTGTCCAAGGTCGGGTTGGACGGGGCTTGGAGCAACCTGGGACAGTGGGAGGTGGCAGGGGGTGGGATGGGATGACCTTCAGCACCTTCCTGACCCAACCCATCCCATAATTCCATGAAACTGGAGCCGCTGTTGGGATCTGAGGTTTCCCCGAGTTATTTGCTCTCTATTTTGGGGGGAAAAGGTTTAAAAAAAGTTTAAAAAAAGGTTCAGGGGAACCTGAACACTCCCACGAGAGAGAGAGACTGGGCACCCATCAGCCTGAAGAGTTTTTTTTTCCTGGACTGAGTGGAGGGAGAAAGCTTAAAGGGACTGATGGAAGTGTATAATATCATATAGATGGTTGCTTTTAGCTTGTGCAGTATATTTATTTGTGTAAATAAATGTAAATATACTGCCCCTTTCCTCAATTATATATATATTATATAATTAGATATTATAATACAATTATATTAATTATATTTATTATATATTATATATTTATTATTTATTATATATTATAATTATATTATATTATATAATTATAATTATATTCTATAATTACATAATATTATATATATGGTTGCTTTTAGCTTGTAGGGTACATTTATCTGTGTAACTAAATGTAAATACACTTCCCCTTTCCCCTACAGAAGCCTCTGGCCTGAAAGTTTCTCTTCGGTGTTGAGATGTAACTGTGGGCAGGGGTGTGTGGGGGAAGCCCGGAAATTGGATTTTGGGATTTTTGTGGCAGCTCAAAGGACCACACCCCACACCCCCCCCATGGCCAGGGATTCTGAGGTACCTTGAGGAAGATGGTCTGGAGCTTCCCGCAGTCGGAGCCGCAGCAGTCGGGGATGTTGCGGGAGAAGAGGACGCGGTGGGCGGGGACCCGGGCGTAGGCCACACGTCTGTCCCCCTGCAGCAGCCAGATCACGATGTCCGGGAGGCTGTTCTGGGGCTGGACACAGGACAGGGGTCAGTGGGAGGC
>NW_020885675.1:0-7562 GCF_003945725.1 Corapipo altera
GGGGGGTCCAGGGCACACGGTGGGGGTGGAGTGTCTCAGGAGGGTCCGAGGGGTCTCAGGGGGTGCCCTTAGAGGGGATCGCTGAGGGAGGGTATTGGAGGCTCCTGGGAAGGTCTCAAACGGGAACGGGGGAGGGAGGGGGGGTCTCAGGGGCCATTTGGGGTCCTTCAGGGGTGGGGTCGGGGGTCGGGCGGCCCCTCCCCCGGCGCTGCCCCTGCTGAGGGTCCGGGTCTGGCCCCGCTCGGCCCCGCCTTCCCCCCCCGGGGCACAGCAGGAGCCGGTCCTGGAGCGGGACAGACAGGTCATGGTCAAGGCCCCCACTGGGGGAGGGGCAGCGTCAGGACACGCCCCTCCCACCCCAAAAAACCCACCCACGCCCCTTTCCTCTAAACCACACCCTGTTCCCATAAACCACGCCCTCTTTCCTTTAAGCTATGACCCATTGCCCTTAAACCATGCCCACACCCCTTAAACCACGCCCACACCCCTTAAACCACACCCACTCCACTTAAACCACGCCCCACTTCAAACCACACCCCCTTTCCCTTAAACCCAAACCTGTTGCCCTTAAACCACGCCCATTCCTCTTAAACCATGCCCCCTCAGGTCATGCCTATTAAGCCCCTAAGCCATGCCCCCCCTGGAGCCCTGCATGCATATTAATGAGCCTGTGTGCATATTAATGAGCCCAGTGCACATATTAATAACATCGCCACCCATCAGCGCCCCCATCCATGATAATGACCTCTCATGCATATTAACGAGTCCCTCATGCATGTTCATGACTCACTGTAGCCCATCCACTGCAGGAAGTACTTGATGGCCTCAGTGAGACGCCCTGGCTGGGGGAAGGAGGGGTCAGCCCGTGACCCCCCTCAGTGTGGGGGGGAGAGAGTCACGACCTGCCCCTCCCTCACCCCCCCGGGTGACCTTTGACCTCTCTCACCTGTGAGATTTGGGGCTGCCCCCCCACCGTCAGCCATCTAAAACACAGGGGGTTCAGGGGAGGTCAGGGGGGGTCATGGGGATGTCCCCCCTGGGCGGGGGTGGGGGGGATGGGGGTCAAAGGTCACCTTCAGGAAGGAGGTCTGGGTGGGGTCCAGCTTGGCATTGCACTCCACCTTTGGGGGGGGAGTGGTGTGTCAGGGGGGTCACGTGACCTCGCTCCAGGGGTCACATGACCCCCCCCCAGCTCCCACTCACCACAGCGTCCTCATGGGGGGGCGTTGTCACCGACCATGAGCAGGACAGGGCAGCTGGGGGGCAGAGGTCACGGGGTCAGAGGTCACGGAGTCAGAGGGGTCACCCCGGGGCCAAGGTGTCACTTCAGGGGTCAAGGGGGTCACCCCAGGGTGAACTGGGGTCATGGGGTGGTCCCAGGGGTCAAGGGGTCACTCACCGCAGGCTCCTGGCCCCGCTGCGCTCCAGCCCGAGGTCCCCGCGGCTGAAAGGGAGGGAGGGGCTTGTTTGGTCCTGCCCACTTTGGCCACACCCACCCACACTTTTAGGCTCCACCCCACCAAAGTCACCCTTCCTTTGCCTCGGACTCCGCCCTTTTGTGGCCACACCATCCAGCCACACCCAGCTGTAGCCACGCCCACCCAGCCACACCCTCTCAGGCCCCGCCCCCCACCTGGCGAACATGGACCAGAACAGGGCCAGGTTCGGCGTCTTCCCCAAACGCTCCCGGAGCCGCCGCACGTGGGGGGGGGGGGGGGGGCCCAACCTTTTCCTCTGGGGGGACCCCCCCGGGGGAGAGAGAGCCCCCCCCCCCCCCCTCCGGGGCTGCCCCCCCCCCTCTGCCCCCCCCCCAGATCTTTGCCACTCCCTTCCCTCCCCTCCCCCAGACCACCCAAGACCCTCTGGGACGCCCCTGAGACCCCCCAATTCCCTTTCAAATCCCCCTCAAGTCCCCAAGTGACTCCTGGGACCCCCATAACTGCTCCCCCAGATCCCCCAGAGCTTCCCGGACTGCCCAGACTCCCCCCCAAGCCCCCCCTGACCTCCCCAGACACCCCCAAACTCCCGAACCCTAACCCTAACCCTTAAACCCTAACCCCTAACCCTAACCCTGCTAACCCTAACCCTAACCCTAACCCTGAACGTCAACGCTAACCCTAAGTACAACCTCAACCCTAACTAATTACCTAATTAGGGCTAATGAGGGGGTGGGGAAAAAAATTTTTTGCCTAATTAGGGCTAACGAGGGGGTGGGGAAAAAAGTAATTACCTAATTCGGGATAACGAGGGGGTGGGAAAAAATTAATTGCCTAATTAGGGCTCACGAAGTGGCAGGAAAAAAGAATTACCTAATTAGGGCTAACTAGGGGGCAGGGAAAAAAATTAATTGCCTAATTAGGGCTAACAAGGGGCGGGGAAAAAATTGAGTAATTAAAGGTAATGAGGGGGCAGGGAAAAATTGATTACTTAATTAGGGGTCATGAGGGGGCAGGCAAAAAATTATTACCTAATAAGGGGAAACAAGGGGTTGGAGAAATCATTTTAATTACATAATTAGGGGTAACGAGGGGGCGGGAAAGAATTAATTGCCGTAACCCTAATTTTTATTAAAAATTATTTTTCTTTGCAAATCTACGATTGTCCACAAGGTGGCAGCAGTGTATTAATTTTTGTGGTGTAATTGCGCTTTTTGTTCACTAGGTGGTGCTGGTGCGCTTTTTTGTACTTGCAGTTACTGTATTTTGTCGGTAGGGGGCAGTATTTCATGTAAAATTTATGTGTAATTCCTTTTCTGTGTCACCAGGTGGCAGTATTGCTATGCGGTTTTTAAACTATTGTGATTTTGGTTACATGGGTGTGGAAAAAATAATTATTTCGCTAACTGGGGGTAACAAGAGGGTGGGAAAAAAATTAATCAACTAATTAGGCATAACGAGAGGGTGGGGAAAAAATTAATTACCTAATTAGGCATAACGAGGAGGCGGGAAAAAAAATTAATTACCTGGTTAGGCAAAACGAGGAGGCGGGAAAAAAAAATTAATTACCTCATTAGGCAAAACGAGGGGGCAGGAAAAAAAATTAATTACCTCATTAGGGTAACGAGGGGGTGGGAAAAAATTAATTACGTCATTAGGGTAACAAGGGGGCAGGAAAAAATTAATTACGTCATTAGGATAACGAGGGGGTGGGAAAAAAATTAATTACCTCATTAGGGGTAACCCAGGGGCGGGAAAAAAATTAATTACCTAATTATGGGTAACCCGGGGGCGGGAAAAAAAATTTATTCCCTAATAAGGGTAACAAGGGGGCGGGAAAAAAAATTTATTCCCTAATAAGGGTAATGAGGGGGCGGGGAAAAAAAATTTATTCCCTAATTAGGGTAACGGGGGGGCGGGAAAAAAATTAAGACAGGAGCTAAAAAGGGGGAAAACCCCCAAAGAGGGGAAAAGTCCCCAAACCTTTATTGCAACTTTATTGAATGACTGCTTGTGACCTTGTGAAATTACACAAGGCTAGTATACAGGGTACAATACAGTTTACAACACAGGACAGCATACAAGTCACAATAATACAGTTTACAACACAGTTTAGCACACAAATTAGTTACAATGCAGGACAGCATACAAGTCACAATAATACAGTTTACAACACAGGTTAGCACACAAGTTAGTTACAATGCAGGACAGCATACACGTTGCAATAATACAGTTTACAACACAGGTTAGCACACAAGTTAGTTACAATGCAGGACAGCATACACGTTACAATACAGTTTACAACACAGTTTAGCAAACAAGTTACAGCATTCCCTCAGGAACGTGGTTCCTGGGAAGGTTCAAAAAATCAGAAAAATCAGCCTACCTGACAAAACCTGGGTCCCAGGATGGCCTGCACCCAAACTTTGGCAATGAACATCGCCTCGCAGACCGGCCGGGACCTAGGAAAAAAAACCCCCCGGCTGGGGTTTTTTTATTCTAAAGCTAAAATGGTGTAAAAAATCCTGAAAGAGAAACAACACAAGGTTAGAATACTACATTAAACACACCCAACCCCTCCATCACCACACCCTCACCCCTCCCTTGAGACGCAAGCCAACCCTGAATATCGGCACACACTGAAAATGCTGCCTCGGGAACGGGGTTTCCGAGGAGCCTCAAAAATCAAAAAATTGGCCTGCCTGGCAAAACCCGGGTCCCGGGACGGCCTGCACCCAAAGGGTTAGTCAGGTCACCCACATGGTCACTCAGATCTTAACAACTTAACTCATTTCCACTGAGTGAGTGAGAACTCTGACTGCAGCCTACAAGAATACAAATGGCTCCGGCCCTCTGAGGCTGCACACATTCTGTGCAAAGTAAAAAAGCCAAAGGCAAATGTTCACACTGAGATACTGCCTGAAAGGATGGCTTTCCTGGGGTAGCTCCTACCTACCTCTCCTCCACAGTCACCTCTTACCCGCAGGGGCCCTGAACCATCGGACTGTCTGTTAGAAGGTGGCAGAACCCCTGGAAAACACAAGAAACAAAGAATGTGCACAGATTCACCACAACACCTGGGAGGAACACCTTTCCCCGGGGGAAAGGGAGTAGCCCAATCCCATAAGGTATAAAGGCTCTGGGAGCAGAAGCACCTGGTTTGCATCTCTGATTTAAAAATCAGGATGGCTGAAGAGCCTGACGAAGAAAAGGACTCTTAATGAGAGCAGGTATTGTAGTTGGTATTGGATTTAGTATTCGAATTTGTATTTTGGATTGTATCTTGTAAGAAAATGAGAGCCATTCCCTTCAGGAAAGAAAGCCTATAGCTTTTGGGTGTCAGGTGCAGGTGGGAAAACTTTCTATATGTGTGGAAAGGGTTTTGTTAGCTTGCCGGAGCCCTGCACTGAAACTGCACCTGACTCACAAAGGCTAGAGCCTTTCCTTCCTAGGGGAAAGACTGTCGGTTGCTTTCGGAGCCCAGCAACGAAACAGCAGGTCTAACTCCCAAAATTAACATGAAGTCCCCTCCTTGCACAGCTCCGCCGCTCGCAGAGGGTAGGAATCCCCGGTACAAAAGGTCCCCCACGGTGCCCGGGGGGTGTGTCCGGAGCCCCCCGGAGTCCCTCAGAGCCCCCCTCCCTGCCAGGGACACACGGGCTGTGTTCCTGCCTTTCCTGGCAGGCGCCCCTCCCTGCCTGGAAAAACCTCGCCCGGCGCCGGGAGATGGCTGCGCGGCTGAAGCGCTGCGGGGGGTGGCGGCGGGAGCTGGAGCGGCTCGGGAGGGGGCTGGAGCGGCTCAGGGGGGGGCTGGAGCGGAATGGCGGGGGCTGGAGAAGCTCGGCGGGAGCTGGAGCGGCGCGGTGGGGGTTCGAGCGGCGCGGGCTGGGGCAGCGCGGGGTGGCCGCGTCCTACCTGCGGGAGCTGCGGGACAAGGGTGATCCTGGCGGTACCGGAACGAGGCGCGGGGGGGGCCTGGAGGGAGCCCTGGGGATGCCGGGACCCTCCCGCGGTGCTGGGCTGAGCCCCCGGGGCTCCCAGGGCGCTTCGCGACGGGGGATGTGGAGTGATGGAATAACGAGAATCAGGAAGTGCTTCCACGGACCCGCATCCGGTTTGGGGGCTGTGCCGAGGTTTGAACCGGGAAAGAGCCGCTGTCTTGCAGTGAGGACCAGGGAAAATGGCCTTACAATAAGAGTGGGGAGATTCGGATTAGAGATTAGGAAAAAATTGGGTGGTCATGCATTGGAATAGGTTACCCAGGGAGGTGGTGGAGTCACCGTTGCTGCAGGTGTTCCAGAGGTGTGTGGATCTGGCGCTGGGTGATGGTTTAGGGGTTACAGTGGCAGTATTTGGTAACAGTTAGACTGTGATGCCGAAAAACCCGTTAGGAAAAACTGCTCAGAGGCTTTTGTATCTTTAAACAGCAAGGTATTTGTTTATTCAACGTTGGGAACAAGGGCTGAACCTCAGGCTATCAGGTGCAGTTTGTGGGCCAGCCTGACACTCCATGGGCAGCAAGAGCTCTGTCCTGGCACCTTTTGTCTGGAAGGAATCTTAATCCGTATTCAATTTTGGAAGTCGGACTGACAGCTGCAGTGCGGGGCTGAAACAAGTGAACAAACCCCCCTTATCCCCAGGAAAGAAAGCCCATATCCTTTGGCTTTCAGGTGCAATTGGTGGTCCAGCCTGAGGACTCCATGGGTAGCAAGAGCTTTCTGTGGTGGCACATTTTGTCTCGGAGGAATCTTCGTCCTTATTCAATTTGGGCAGCTGGACTGGCAATTTCGGCTCTAGGACTCCTGCAAGGTAACCTCAGCCCTTTTCCCCCAGAAAGAAAACTCTGACCTTCATGTTTCAGGTGCAGTTGGTGGGCCAGCCTGGGCACTCCATGGGCAGCAAGAGCTTTCTGTGGTGGCACCTTTTGTCTGGGAGGAATCTTTGTTTGTATTCAATTTTGGGACTTCTATTGGCAATTTCAGCACAGGATTCCTGAAAGCCAACAACAGCCCTTATCCCCAGGAAAGAAAGCCTGTATTCTTTGACTTTCAGGTGCAGTTGGTGGGCCAGCCTGGGCACAAACCTGAACTCAAAAACTGACTGAAATCTCTGCAAAAAATGACCCAAATCTCACCCAAAACTCCCCAAAAAATGATCTGAAACTAACCCAAATCTCCCCAAAAAATGACCCCAAACTCTCCCAAATCTCCCCAAAAAATGAACAGAAACTGACCCAAATCTCCCCAAAAAAAGAACAGAAACTGACCCAAATCTTCCCAAACAATGAACAGAAAGTGACCCAAATCTCCCCAGAAAATGAAGAGAAACTGACCCAAATCTCCCCAGAAAATGAAGAGAAACTGACCCTAATCTCCCCAGAAAATGAACAGAAACTGACCCAAATCTCCCCAGAAAATGAACAGAAACTGACCCAAATCTCCGCAAAAAATGAACAGAAACTGACCCAAAACTGACTGAAATCTCCCCAAGATATGACCAAAAACTGACTCAAATCTCCGCAAAAAATGACCCAAAACTGACTGAAATCTCCCCAAAAAAATGAACGGAAACTGACCCAAATCACCCCAAAAAATGACCCCAAAATTGACCAAAATCTCCCCAAAAAATGACCCCAAAACAAACCAAAATCTGCCCAAAAAATGAACAGAAACTGACTCAAATCACCCCGAAAAATGACCCCAAACTGACTCAAATCACCCCAAAAAATGAACAGAAACTAACCCAAATCACCCCAAAAAATGACCCAAAACTGACTCAAATCTCCTCAAAAAAATGAACAGAAACTGACCTAAATCAGCCCAGAAAATGATGCAAAAATCCAAAACTGACTCAAATCTCCCCAAAAAATGATCAGAAAGTGACTCAAATCTCCCCAAAAAATGACCAGAAACTAATCCAAATCACCCCAAAAAGCGACCCCAAAAATGACAAAAATCTCCCCAAAAAATGACTAGAAATTGACCCAAATCATCCCAAAAAATTACTAGAAATGGACGAAAATCTCGCCAAAAATGACGAGAAACTGAACAAAATCTCCACAAAAGGTGACCAGAAACGAACCCAAATTATCTCAAAAAGTGACCAGAAACTGACTCAAATCTCCCC
>NW_020885675.1:7572-10669 GCF_003945725.1 Corapipo altera
GACCAGAAACTGACTCAAATCTCCCCAAAAAAGGACCTGAAACTGACTTAAATCTCCCCAAAAAATGAGCAGAAAGTGACCCAAATCTCCCCAAAATAGGACCCAAAACTCAGGCAAATCACCCCAAAACTGACCAAAATCTCCCCAAAACACGGTCCAAAACTGTCCCAAAACTCCCCCAAAAAAGGACCTGAAATTGACCCAAACCTCCCCAGCAAATGAACAGAAAATGACCCAAATCACCCCAGAAAATTGCCCCAAAAGTGCCAAAAATCTCCCCAAAAAATGGTGCAAAACTGACTCAAATCTCCACCAAAAAAATTACCAGAAACTGATCCAAATCACCCCAGAAAATGACCCAAATCACCCCAGAAAATGACCCCAAAACTGCCAAAAATCTCCCCAAAAAATGGTCCAGAACTGACTCAAATCTCCCCGAAAAATGGTCCATAACTGTCCCAAATCTCCCCAAAAAACGACCAGAAACTGACCCAAATCACCCCAAAAGGTGACCAGAAACTGACCCAAATTATCTCAAAAAGTGACCAGAAACTGACTCAAATCTCCCCAAAAAAGGACCTGAAACTGACCCAAATCCCCCCCAAAAATGACCCAAAACTGACCCAAATCACCCCCAAAAAACGACCCAAAACTCTGCATTTGTTTGGCCTCATTTCCTCTCAAAAACAACATCTCCAATTTAGTTGACTGCTAAAGCCATCATTTTAAAATCATCCCAGGAATCAAAAGGGACTGGAAAACACACAGAAAGCATTCCTACACCCACCAAATCATTACGAATTGAAAGCCGATTCCCTCATCTCCCTCCTTGTTTTTCTTGGCTGGAAAACCTGATGATCCCCACTGGCTATTTTTAGGCTGCTTTTCTTCCACAGCTCCTTTCTCCCGGCTGAAACCTCCTGGCATATTCAGGGCTTATCTGGAAGGAAGCCCCTCTGAGGTATTTCCTCTCGTGGCAATTCTGTGGGATGAAGAAGTAAAAAAAGCACGTCAGGAGCTCCTTCTCCCCCCCCCTTCCCTCACAAACACCCTCCCGGTTTGTCCTCGGCAGCTCCATCCCCCCCGGCACCCGCCCCCGACGCTTCGGCTCCCCTGGGAAAGGGACAGCAAGTGCAGGAGCAAGCTCAGTGCTGGGCAGGGGCTCCCTGGGGAACGACACTTCAGTGCTTTAGTCCGTGGCCTTTCCTGCTGCCCTCCCTCCTGGAGGCAGAGGACGACCCCTCCCTTGTTCCTCCCACGCTCGCAGACCCAGGTCCTGCTCTTTTGGCCCCACTTTTCTTAGCAGACCCGGCATCATTTTCCAGGGTCCCCAGGAAACTTCTGCACTTGACCCATTGCTAAGTGCAGAGCACAGGGCAAGGGAAGGACAAATTTCTCAGCACCCACCACCTGGAACTTTCCTTCTCCGCAGCACGCTCCCGTTCCCGCTGTCTCTGGAGGTGCCCGCACGAGTCCTCCTCGTCCCAGCACCTAAGAGAATGTCATTTTCACCCAGGTCCTGCTTCCCGTCGTCCAACAAAACACGCTGATGACATTTTTCATGATGCCAGTGGAGAGATATTAGAGCACGCTGCACAGGGAAGCCGAGGCTGCCCCATCCCTGGAAGTGTTCCAGGCCAGGCTGGACGGGACTCGGAGCAAGCGGGGACAGTGGAAGGTGTCCCTGCCCACGGAAGACGGGGTGGCCTTTGAAGGTCCCCTTCAAACCAAATCGCTCTACCATTCCCCTCCAAAATCACTACCAAAGAGGCACAGCAATCAAAGCAGAGGGACTGCACTCCCAGCTTTTCTTACCTGCAGGCACACGGCACGCTGGACATAAAAGCTACAGGGTTAGTCCTGCCAGAGGCGTCCGGCACATCCACGGCGACCGAAGGGAAAGAGGGAGCCTGGGAACACGGAGTAAAAGACACTTTAATTAGGACTGCACCGACCAATAGCCAGGTCATTCCCACAGACAGCTTCACCGTCCAGTCACACGAAAAGCACTTACCCAGCAGGGCCTCAGTTAGGATGGCTCCTGACGCTGACCAGGCAAACACCTCCGTTTGCCCCGGGGGGTCAAGAATAACATCCCTGGTAAGAAGCCACCCCGAACGACAAAAAGGGAAAATTAGTGAAGCACGGGGTCCTCTTCTGACTAGACTGCCACCGGCATTCAACAGCAAATGCCACAACTATTCTGTTACAGACGAGAAAACCCTGTTCTCCCAGACAAACAGCGAGGAGATTTATGGGCACGCCTGAAAATTTCCTGGGAGGAACTTTTTTGTAACTAAGGAGCAGGTGCTATCTTGAGTTGAAGGTATCACTCCCTCAACCCCAAGGCATCCTTAGGATGCCTCCGACTCCGGATTTAAGCTCGGAGAAGCTCGGCAGGGCCAAAACACCGCCGCTTCCCCACGGGCGTCGCTTCCCAGCCCGCCCCCGAGCGCCGGGCCCTGCCTCACAGTCGCCGCCTGGCGGACACGGCCGGGAGCGGCACTGCAGCCGCGCGCCCCCCCACACACACACTTGGCGAGACCCGCGGCGCCTTTCGCGAGTACGGGCCTTTCTTCCCTAAAACCTGCCCTTCCCTAGGGAAAGCTGAGCAATTCACAGAGTTGCTGTTTCCACCCCAGCTTCCCAAAGGGTTTCTCTCTCCCGGCAGCACAGACAGGGTCCCCGAGGCAGCGCAGACCCTCCCCGCGGGGGGGGTGGGGGGCGGGGGGTGTGTGCAATGCCAGGGCACATCCGAACCCGGCTCTGCGGCGGCACGCAGGTGCAAGTTTCTCCGCAGAGGCGAGAAACTTGCCTGTCGCTTCCCCTGCCTGCAGCCCGACGGCCGCGGGAGAGGCAGAAGAGCGGCCGCGCCCCCGCCGCGCCCCCGCCGCTTACCCCGGGGACGATCGCCGTCGGATCTGCCGCCGTGGGTCGCTTCCGGAGGGAAAAAGCGGCGGCGCAGCCCCGACAGCATCTCCAGGGCACGGCAGGACGGAGCGGGAGCAGGAGCGGGAGCGGAGTGGGGCGATAGGGCGGCGCCGCGCGTCCGCCGCGCGTCCGCCGCGCGTCCGCCGCGCGTCCGCCGCGCGTCCGC
>NW_020885676.1:0-10631 GCF_003945725.1 Corapipo altera
CCCCTGCCCCAGGGATGCTGACCCCCCGCGTTCCCCGGAAAGGTGATTCCCTGCCCGGGGACTCCCCGTCCCCGGGGATGCCCGCTGCGGAGGGGGATCCCCACATCCCTGGGGGTCCCCGGGGATGGAGGCAGAACGCGTTACCTCCCTCTAGCCATGGAGACAGCCCCTCGAGGGGCCCCCAGGCGTTCGCGGAACACCACCACCCCCCCTTCCCCTGCAGAGGCCACTAAAGATGCGTTCATTTGGGGGCGGCTGCAGGTGACACGGGGGTTCCGCGATGCGCAGGGACCAGGAGCCGGGGATTCCTCTTTGCCCGATGGTTTTATGGAGCTGGGAGATTTGTGCTTGAGATTCCCTGCACACCTGAAGGAAAGGCATTAACGTAGAGACAAACGGTGCACAGCACTGGCCGGGGAGACAAAGCCGCCTTTCATGCCCTGCTCCTGCTGCCTCTTGTTAATAAACAAGTGCTTTACCCTGCAGTGGCTTCCAGGAGGAGTCGCTTTAAGCTCCGAAAGGTACTTGTTTGGGTTTATTTTCAAAGCTGATCCTGAAGCATCTGCACTCCCGAAGCCTCGCTGCCCAGACAGTGCGGAAGGGATCCGAGATGCTCAGTTAGCAGCAGTGGATTTCATGGTTGTTGTTGCACTAGATTCTGCATTGAAGGGGAGCGGCCATAGTCCCATCCCACGGAGGTGACCTGGCGGCAGGAGGGCTGGGCTCAACCTGCTCCGAGGTGATGGCTTTGGGCACAGACTGCAATGGAGACACAGCCCTGGCCCAAGGGCCTTTCCAGCCCCGGGGGAACCCCTCAGCACACCCCAAGAGGTGGCATGAGTTGGGTCTTTGAGTCCATCAGCGAGAGCAGAGGAGCACAGATGTCAGGTTCAGGATTTACTCTCCATTTAACATAGCACAGCCAGAATCATCAAGAAAAACGGGAAGGGAGCCGGACCTCTGTGCCCAGCCCGGCACAGGCGCGGGGCACAGCCTCTCCTCCTGTTTCCCTGGCTCAGGGCGGGAGCCAGCGCTGTCCCACCGCTGGCACAGGAGGGCACAGCCCCAGTACACACCCCCAGGGCTCTGCAGCCGTGGGCGGCCGTGGCTCCGCGCTGCCAGCCGGGACCACTGCTCTTGCCCCTCTCCGGGAATGCCGGCAGCTCTCCGAGCAACGCTGCCGTTTCAGGACCGTGGTGCAGCGGGAGCCCCGCAGTGGGATCACGGCGGTGCTCGGGGAGCGTTTACTTCTTCGTGTGCACATTTTCTCTTGCTAACTGTGATTCTCCGTGGCTTTGTGTTTTCAGATGTTTTCGAAAGCTTTCTCTTTTCCCCTGACTGGTGACCGTGCAAAACCGCAGAGGAATGCAGGTGGAGGCAGAAGGGACCAGAAGTGCTTCCCACGGCAGAGGAGGGAAGAACAGTATTTTGGATTCAGGAAGCTGCTTAGAGGAGCAGGGAAAACACCTGACTTCTCTCTGGTTTTTACACAAATCTCTGAGAAATTCCCCTTTCCCCAACATTTTGCTCAGACAGCAAAAGAGGTTCAGCCTGAGAAGGAAGGAGATATCTGATAGCATAACTTGATCTGGAGCACGCTGCTCTGCCCTGCCCCTCACCAGAAAGGACAGTTTCATGCCCAGGCAGTTCAGCTGCTAATCCTTATCTTCTTTTGCAGGTTGAAATCCCAGTGGGACACAGTGGTTTCACCACTGAGAGAAACTCAGTGCAAGATACCTGCAAGGCCTCTGGGGCAACTTTGAAAAGTGAGGTTTTCCTCTGTCTCTGGGGCATTTTGGAGTCCAGAACACTCATATTCAAAAAAGGGCACTGGTGACATCTCCTTTTAGCAGTATTTTTCCTGCTGTTCAGCCTAACTCTTGTGAAGGGAGCTGATCTCCATCACCAGAGATACTTGCATTTCTCTTATCATTTGGGAAATGGTTTAGGACTAAATCCCTTCCCCCCTTCCATGCTGCTTTTCCCATATAAATGTAAAATCATTCTTTTCTGTAGGTTCTTGGGCATTTTGACATATTAAATGAATAAGGCAAAGCCCTGGGTGCAGTCACCAGACCAACCTGAACACTGGTTTTGAGAGAATGGAGACTAAATAACATACTTTAAAAATATCTAACTTCAATTGCCTCGCAAAGACTCGACCCTTGTTCACAGACTAACAAGATAACTCAGGAGGTCTGTGATCTCCTTTCATTTATCCAATCTCCCCTACCTCTCAGCTGTGAAAACCCATATTTGCCATCTTGAAAAGGGCATCTGAACTCAGCCCAGATTCCACCCTGCCTAGAAGACCCCAAGCATTCAGCAGCACCATCAGAGGTTTTCATCCCTCAGGCAAATGCTGTGGGGGCTGGTTTTGCATTTACCCCCTTTAATTTTCCTTCTGATATTTCCCAGGGATGCCTACAAAACAAAGCACCTCTCAGGTCTCTGTTTCCCTCTGCCAAGGGAGCTCCTGGCACAGAGCCCTTCCTAGTGATTGATGCCACACAGGGCAGTGTCCCAGTGCCCCTCCCCACCTCAGGGAACACTGCAGCTCTTCTGCAAGGAGAGATGTTGACCCCCAACAGCACAGGCAGGCGAGCTGCACTTTTTCAGCATCCTCCACATGTTGCAGACCCTCAGCCTCCTCCATATGGTCGAAGATGTGCTCCTGCAGACCCGATGTGGGGCTTTTGGTATAATGGGGAACACAGCACAGAACCACAGAATACCCTGAGCTGGAAGGGACCCACGAGGATCATTGAATCCAACTCCTGGCCCTCCTGGCAGGACATCCCAACAGTCCCACCCTGTGCCTGAGAGTATTGCCCAAAAGCTCTGACAGATTTGAGGCCGTGCCCACTGCTCTGGGGAGCCTGTTCTAGTGCCCGACCACCCTCTGGGGGAAGAACCTTTTCCTAATATCTAACCTGCCCCCCTCTGACAGAGCCTCATTCCATCCCCTGGTGTTATCCAGCATGGGGCTGTGCTGGGGCTATCCTCAGAACTATGTGTGTATTCCAAGTGTGTCCCTCCACCTTCTCCAGCCCTCCCCAGCACCAGATCTATCCTGATTCCCTGCAGGGACCCTCAAACCCTGCTGGTGTGAAGATGGCTGACTCAGCAGACACCCCCCTCATACCCAGTCAAGGCAACACAGTTTTCCTTCCCCATAGGACATTTCTTCTCTGTCACAGTCAGGTGTTTTACAAAAGCCCAAACACCAGCAAATCCACTGCAGCCATTTTTTTTCCCCACCTCAATATCTTCTCTGCAAGGATTCAGCTTGTTCATCTTGGGGCTGTGCAGCAACAGAGGGTGTGCAGCCCATGGAGAATATCAGTACCTGCAGGGCAGTATCCAGCCCTTCTCCAGGACATACCAGACTCTTGGCACTGTGGGGGACATCCCCACAGCCTCAGGTGAAATGAGAAAGGCAGATGATAAATGATGAACACAGAAATTATATGGAAATATCAAAGCCCAGCACTCAATTTGAGACTCCAACCTGGACATTGATTAACTACAGAATCATGGAATGGTTTGGGTTGGAAGATACCTGAAATATCATCTAATTCCATGCCCCACTGCCATGGGCAGGGACACCTTGCACTACACCAGACTGTTGAGAGGATCATGGTCAAATAAGCCATATCTTGGCAGTCCTTCCAGGTAGATAAGGACTGGGATGGAGAGTGACCTCCGAAATCATCTATTCCACTGGCCTATCCAAGGCTCCAGTGAGCAGTGGCTGCACCAAAGGAAACCAAGACCCATCTCAGAAGTCCTCCACCAGCAATGCTGTCATGGCATGACTGCCAGTTTCCTCCTGTGTTCCCATATCTCCTGCCTGTCAATGGCCCTTGCCAGACCTCTGCCAGCAGGGGAAGGCAGAACTCAGGGATGTAGCTGTAGGCTGCCTTTCCAGAAAGAAACCATCATGGCATGGAGACCTGATCCAGCTACCCCTCCTTCCCCGAGCTGGGAGAGCATTGGCCCACTGTCATTCTGGGAGATGCTCAGCAGTCCAAAGAAAAGTTGGGCACATTTGCTGTTGGGAGACAAACCAGTACTTTACAAGATGGATGAAACTCATCCCAAAAATTCTTTTACCTCTTGGCACATGGTGACCAAAGGGAAGAAAAATCGAGAGGATGTGGTTTCACTGGCCTGACAGAGAAGCTATTAGGGTTCCCTCCAGTCCCTTTGTGACATATTCGCCCAGGTTCCAGGAAGGAAAAAAAGCCACTCATCCTTCAAGGAAATGTGTGCCTCTTTTATTTGCTGCCCTCCCCGAGAAACTCATTCACTCCTTGTCCACCCACACGAGCAGGAATGATGAATGAAAACAAACCACAAACAATTCAGCCTTCCCTTTTCCCTCCCAGCCTTCCAATCAGATGTTTCAGTCCATGCCTTAGCACCCGAATTTTGCCGGTTGCTCATTCCGGTCGTGTGCCTGTGGATCCCTGGCTCGCCGTGCTGCTCACACGCTCCGTTCCTTGGATACAGGCAGCTGCATCCAACACATTCAGCAGCAGCTCCAGCTTTGGGAAGGTTTCACACCACTTGGGGTGGAGGAGACAGGGGGAGCCTGGTTCTGCAGGGCACCACTGCCCACCCTGCCTGGGGCCGGAGGATTCCTCTGGTGAGACAGGCAGAGGTGGACACCGGCAGAGAGCTGGTGATCAGCAGGGCAGCACTTCTTGTCCCCCAGAAGGACTGTCTTGGCCAGGCACTGTGATGTGTCACCAGGAAGGTGACACATGGGTGCAAAATGGCACCAGCAGGGGCAATGCATCATCAGCTCCCGAGCACTCCAGCCCAGTGAGAGACCCCTCCATCCCAGAGACTCTCCCCAGGACTGGGTTTCTCTGCCAGCCACTCTGATGTTTCTCTCTCTCTTCCCTTCTCTCCACACAACCTCCTTACACCCCCCTGTGTATTAAAGAACTATTGCAGGTATGTCTGTGCACCTCCGAATTCCTTCCGTAGATAAAGTCCCCTCCCATTTTTGCCCGGTTTGTGTATTTTGATGTAAAAATACACTGAGTGGGTGTGTAACTTATTACATGTGTAGGAAACACAGGGAAGGAGGACTTGAGGTTGCACCACAACAGAGAGGGACAAGGCTTCTTGTCTGGCTTTGCCCTTGATTCCCTATTTAAATGTGATCTGCCACTGTTCAGATAAGGGACCTTCTCCAAATGACTTCTGAGATCCAGGAGACCATTTCTGCAGCAACAAGCTACTGCTTGCAGGCAGCCCATGGCTGGGAAATGCCCTTGATATTACAGAAGTGGTAACTTGTTTAATGGACTCAAATAAATAGGAAAGCCCAGGAGCTCATGTGGCAGCATCTGAGTCATGTACTGAGAGGTGCAGAGACCTTAGGGCAAGGCTAAATATAGGTCTCACAAACCAGAACAATGGAACTTTTACTGAGAAGATAATCAAGCCCTGGAGGAAACTACACAATATAAAGCTTAGATTTAAAATAAATTGAAATGAGTTGGTGGATTCGGGACCAGTTCCTTATGGAAAAGTTTTCACATCAGAAAAATCACTTGATGAAATGCACTTTTTAATTAGCAGTTTCAGCAAGGAGCCAGAGGGACTGAAGGGGTGCTGGAGCCTCATCCCTCACACTGTTACCTTACCCTGTGCAAGGAGAGCTGGGATCAGGAGAGGGGTGGGCTATTCCAAGCTGGAGAGGAGCCCTGTTTGTTCCCCTCATGATTCCCCATCAGCATGGACTTTGTCAGGAACATCCCAAAGACAACACCCAGGGCAGCAAGTGCTGAATCCTGGCAGGAAATCCACAGAACGGGTGCCAGTGGTTCCCTGCACACCAGTCCCTCTTTCTCTGCCTGCTAGAAGCCAGGCTGGAGCCACCTGGGACTGTCCAAACCAGTTTTCAGGTAGCAAGGTCCTTAATGCAGCATCCCTGCTGCAGTGTCCAGGAAAGGAGGTTGGATCCTACCCACCAGGGCACACTGTGGCACTGCCATGTCCTCACTCAGCTCTGCTTCAGCCAGCTAAAGGGATGCAAATTAAAAGAACAAAGACCAAATTGTTTTTCTTTCTCTTCCCTCTCTCTTTCCTCGCTTCATATCACACTGTAATCCTGTGCTTTGCAAGTAAATTGTGTCTTTATGTCTCCTTTTCTCAATGAGTTAATGGAAATGATTTTTGCTCCAAGGTGGAGCATGAAAGTCTCACTCAGTGCTGAGCATGAGAGCAAGATGCAGGGCCCAGGAGGCACAGAAGCTCCTGCTACCCTGGGGAGTGATGGGTCGAATCGGGCTTCTGAGCCCCTCCAAGCATCTGAGCCTCAAGTTTCAATTTTCAGCTCCATTTTCAGCTCCCTCTCCTCCTTGCAAAGTCTGTGCAACAGCAGTGGGAGGTTACAAATAGAGCAAGGCAGCTCATCTGCTGCATCTCGCTCGTGTGATCCGTGGGCACGCACGTGCGTCTGCCGGATCCTCCCTCCGCAGGCACTCCAAGACTATCCCAGTATCCATGCAGCGGTGGCCCCGCGTCTTTCCCGGTCTGCAGCTCCCTCCTCAGCCCTTTGCTGTGCACGTCCTGGCTGGAGCTGAGGGCACAGGCGGCACCACGTGCATCTGCACTGAGATTAACCCTGCAGAGCCGGGGACGACGATTTGCATTTCCTCATCCAGAATTCATCGCCTGGGAAGGCTGCCAGGCCAGCTCTGCCAAGGCAGAGGCTTCAGTGGGAGGCTCTGCTTGCTACAGGAGTGGTGGGGCACAGTCATCACCACCACTTACCTGCCCCAGGGGATGCTGTCCCTGCCTCTCTGTCCCCTCCTGAAGTGCTGGGATCACACATAGATGCTCGTTTTGTTTAGGGAACGAGAGGAGGGATGCTGGGAGATGGTCTCATTTAGTCAGTTTGAGGTCAGTTTAGGTCTGAGTTAATGGTGGCCAAAAATTACCTGGAGGGCAGGTACAAAGGTAGCAGAGCCAAACTCTCCTTTGTGGGGCATAACACAGGGTAGCAGCCCTGTAGTGCAGCTTGGGATGCTGAGGGTGGACATGCAGATGATCTTACCTTTCCTGGGAGGTGGTGTATCCCTAGGAGAGCACACACCATGGGAGAAGGGGCTTCATTGTTGGGCTTCAGTGAGGCTAAGCCCAGTGAGGCTGTGGTCATCCTGACCTAGTGCTAATAACAGTCATGGTGCAAGTACTGGCCAGGACCATTTCAGGGCTCCCATCCCACTACCCCTTCTAGAATCCTGAGACTCTGGGATATATGAGCTCTAACCAGTCTGGCATGGCTGTTTCTGAGCCCCCAGTTAGGGGGAAAATGCTGGCTTCCTGTGACTCAACATAGAGCACTTAACCCCTTTCCCCTCCAGGAGTCACCCCTTCTTCATGCAAGGAAGCAGTGGGGACGAGAGTGAGGGTCCCAGAGTCACTTCAGAGAAGGGATCCTGCACACCTCTCCTGCTTCCCCAGGCTGGGGATGGCCAGAGAGCCAGCAGGAGCCGTGGCTCTGGCTTTGGGAAGAGCAGTCTCTCCCAAGTGCCCTGCCAAGCCTGTTCCTTGGGGACACTCCCTGGGCAGGGTGAGAAAGGAGGTGGTGTGGGGAGGTCTCTCCAGTTTCAGTGGGAAATGCCTGATAGCAAAAGGCTTGATGAAATAGCTGTTTTAGTAAAGCAGAGTAAAAAGGGAAATATCAAATGCAGTAAGTCTTATGCCCCTTCAGATGCAGGGCACCCTGTGTTCCTACAGCATCAGATGGACCCAGGATGTATTTTCCCCCAGTGCCACACATATTCCTCTACCTGGAAAGAAGTTCTTCCCTTTTGGTCCCTCGAGCTCTTATATATCCTTCCTTTTATTCTATCTTATTAAAGCAGCTGTTTTATTACGCCATTTGCTGTCAGGCCTTTCCTATTGAGATGCAGAACTAACCCCCTCTCTCACACCACCCCTCTCAGGTGTGGAACAAGAATTGCCTCGTACATGTCGTACATGTCGGAGCCCTTTCCCAGCCCCCAGCACTGCTTTCAGCAGAACAGGGGTCTGTAACTGCTGCTCTGGCTGCAAGACTGTCCCACAACTCCCTGGCAAAGCCAGTTTCCTAATGGTCCTGTTTTGTAAACAGTTTTCTTTCCCTAACACAGCCTGGGTGCTCCACATGCCACAGTCTCTTTCCTGCTCCATCCAGACCTTGAGGGATCCAAGCACTGTGTCTCCCCACATGGTATTTGCTGAGCAGCTGTAAAACAATTAATTGAATTTAATTATTGAGAGGATGTTCGTGTTTCCTGCACATTTACAAACCATGCTATCTCAATCACACCAGGGCCAGTCTACAATTCTCTTTTTAATGAGTTCCCGAAATATTCCTGCAAGCAATATTCTCAAACTAGCCTCTCTGTCTAGGCACACTGTGAGAGGCTTAAAGCACCCTGATAGATCCATGGAGCAGCCTGGCCACAGGGCACTGTTTATATGGGCAAATGTGACCTGAGGAAGCCTCTGGTAAAGCAAGCAGGGAGAGAGGCAGCAGCTGTCATGTGCCCTGCAAGGGGGAACTCACTGGTGCTCAGAGGCTGGTCCACACTCCAAGCTAGGACTGTCTGCCTGATCTGACAAGGCAGGAAGCTGGTGGTTCCCCTCTCTGGAAAGGGAACACCAGGAAAAGGAGAGAGAGAGTAACTTTCTTCGATGTTTTGAGGTAACAAGCCTGGGAGACAGGAGGAGATCCTACTCCCCAAGGCAAGGGAGATGAGCTCCCTCCTGCCAGCATCACCTCCAAGCTTCTCAGCTCCTCTCTGCACCCAAGTGCCCAGCACTGCACTGGTCCAAAGGCACCCAGCAGCCACCCTCAGCCAAAGCTGCCACACAGCCCCCTGGCTCCCCTCTGACAGTGCCCGAATTGCCACACCAAGTATCCAGGTGCCTCCAGTCACTGCCCCCTGCAGCTCCAGGAAAACAGACAACTGCTCTTTCCCCTTTTCCTTGCAGCCAATTTGCTGCTCAGACAGCTCTGCCCTTCAACCTGCCCCCGGGAAAACCACTTGAGTTCCCAGTATGGAGTGGGACCTGAGGAAGGCAGAAGGTTCCCCCTGGCCCTCCTGGGACCCTGGTCCTCACCCCAAGGCGTGCAGACCCTTACCAAGGGACAGAGGAAATGACACGAGAGGCTCATCTCTGGCTGGGCTCTACAGGAGCTTCCAGGGCATGATTTTGTCCATTTATTTTAGAACTGGGAAGGAGGGGAGTTGGAAGTGTTTAAATTAAGCTCCAGTGCCTCTGCTCTCCTCCAGGTAGGTATTTTTCTATTCCTGGGTCTATGTAGCATCCTTTTAAATTACTGCTTTGGGTATCAGCTGTGCCTGCAGGACTGCATTCACTCACACACACAGATGCCCCCATGATCCAAAAGGCAGGTCCTGAGCTTCTGCAGTGAGCTTACACTGCTGGAACAAGCCTTGAATACATCCATCAGCCTTGTGGCTGCAGTTTACCACCACAGGGATAAAAGATTCAAAACCTTTACCAGTAACATCACTGGGTGGGTGCAGGGTGCAGAGGGACCATCATCTGGATGCAGCAAGAGGTTCCACTACAGGGACATCAGCTCCTCACAACCCAGTAATGGATCTGAGCTCTTGTCTGTTCTGCATGGTCCAATCTGCACGGCTGGAGTTGAATCTTTGTTGTGTGAGTTTCAGGGGAGTTTTCCTTTCAGAGCTTAATCCCACAGAGGATGGGGATGGGGAGCCAGGACTGGGTGTGCTGGTTGTGGCTGGGATAGAGTTAATTTTCTTCACAGTAGCTGGGATGGGGCTGTGCTTTAGGTTTGTGCTGAAAACATGGGTGATAATATAGAGATGCTTTTGTTATTGCTGAGCAGGGCTCACACAGAGCCAAGGCCTTTTCTGCTTCTCTGCTTCAGCGAGCAGGTTGGGGGTGCACGAGGAGCTGGAAGGGGACACAGCCAGGACAACTGACCCCAAAAAACCCAAGGGATATCCCAGACCAGTGTCCTGCTCAGCATATAAAGTGGGGAACATTTGGGGTGATGATATTTGTCTTCCCAAGTAAAAGATGGAGCCCTGCTGTGCCCAGCTGGATGGCTGAACACCTGCCTGCTCACGGCAAGTGGGGAATGGATTCCTTGTTTTACTTTACTTGCGTGTGTGCAGCTTTTGCTTTCCATATTAAACTGCCTTTCTCTCAGCCCCTGCTTTTTCTTACTTTTACCCTTGCAGTTCTCTCCCCCATCCCATCAGAGGGGAGTGAATGAGCAGCTGGTGGTGCTGAGCTGCCTTCTGGGTTAAACCACAGCACCATGCCACGCTGGCCCCAGCCAGCCTACCCAGCTGAGGACTCACCACGTCCTCTCAGAGTGGCAACAGTCAGGTTAGCATCTTGAGGGAGAAACTTCTCTTTTGGGGGGAAAAAACAAAAGCCAAGGCATCCTTTTCTTGGATGCGAAACTGTGATTCGTTTTAAATCTAATTTCCAAACTCCAGTTTGTTCTGTATCTCCCTTCTCATCCTTGCACGTGTCTGGGGGGTTTTTGGCCCAAGGTGGGAGCAGTCAGCCCATTTCACCCCAGCTCTGTGAGCAACTTTGCTCCCTGT
>NW_020885677.1:0-10610 GCF_003945725.1 Corapipo altera
GAGCTTGTGCCCACATGGCAGCAGCTGCCTGGGCCACTGGCTTTCTCAGTGCTCTGCTGCACACAGCCAATACATTTTCCCTGCCCCTGTGCCAGGGCAATGCCCTGGGCCAGTTCTTCTGTGAAATCCCACACGTCCTCAAGCTCTCCTGCTCACACGCCAACATCAGGGAAATTGGGCTCATTGTGGTTAGTTGCTGTGTAGCATTTGGGTGTTTCATTTTCATTGTTTTCTCTTATGCGCAGATCTTCAGGGCTGTGCTGAGGATCCCCTCTCAGCAGGGACAAAGGCACAGAGCCTTTTCCATGTGCCTCCCTCACCTGGCCGTGGTCTCCCTGTTCTTTAGCACTGCAGCATTTTCCAACCTGAAGCCCCCCTCCATCTCCTCCCCATCCCTGGATCTTGCCCTCTCAGTTCTGTACTCGGTGGTGCCTCTAGCACTGAACCCCTTCATCTACAGTCTGAGGAACCAGGAGCTCAAGGATGCCCTGAGGAAACTGATGATTGGATTTAGAGGCAATAATAAAGTGTGTCTTTTATCCTGCATAACATTCTAAATGTAACTCACTGCAATCTAAGTCTTTTTTCTCCTATATGTCCCTTTTATTGTCAATACATTTCCTTACTCTTTTTCTACTTTTACAGTGTTATCCACAAATCAATGGCACTGCTCATGGGATTTCTACATCAATATCTACCATTCTTCTGTAATTCAAAGACTTTCATGAGGCTTGTTCTCTGTACATTTGAGTAGAATAAAGTTCCCTGCTCTGACCTGTGTGTCCAAGATGCTTCCTCAGCCCTTTTCTGGAGCTGCAGGGGCAGTGCCTGTGAGCAGAGCTGGAGGGAAGAGACTCCCAGCACAGTAGCACAGCCAGGGACAAGGGCACTTGCTCCTTCCACATCTGCTCTTTCCAACTCCACACTGTCCTTCCCAGCCCTGCTGTGGGTGCAAGACCTGAGTGCTCTGGCAGCTTGGGCACAGTCCTGCTGGGTGTCCGTGCTGGGATCACAGGCAGGGACAGGCCCTGGGTACTGCTGGCACAGAGCTGGGCTCCACACCAGCACCTCCATCAGCAAAGAGCATCTCCTGAGGGCTGGGCAGGAAGGCTTCAGGCTCTTCCTCCACAGTCACTGTCAGCAATGTGCTCCAGGAATGCCCTGGCAAAGCAAATGCCAGTGCCCAGCTGAGAGTGGGAGTGTGCAGGGTGGGGGCACACAGCAGTGTCCTTGCACAGCCAGAGCTCCTGGCACAGCCCTGAGGGACCAGCAGAGCAGCGGCTGGGCTGTGTCTTTGTTCCGGGGACAGCCCGGGAAGGTGCCCCAGGGCCACTCTCACAGAGCAGCCCCTGCAACCCCCATTCCCAGCCCTGGCCTCTCACCCCACCTGCAAGAGGTTGGTTGTCCCTCCATGGAGGGACATCAAAGGACCAGGTCAGAAGTCCACGTTTGCTTTGTACTGAGGACACTTCAGCATGTCTGCTCTGTCCCTGCCCTGCCTTCTGGCCTGTCCCTTTCCCTGCCCAGCAGGAAAGCAGCCCGGCTGGGCAGCAATGCCCCTGGGCAGGCAGGAAGGGCTCTGCAGGCAGGAGTGGCATTGCCCTCCAGCAGAGGCACTTCTGCCCTTTCCCAAAGCACAGAACACAGCTGGGCACTGGGATGCAGCCAGAGGCACCCACAGCTCCATGGGTCACCCTCTGAGCTGCCTGCACAGCTTCAGTGAGCACCAGACAGAGAAAGAAATGCTCTCACTCGCAGGAGTCCAAGTAGGGGAGAGGGGACAGGAGCACCTAAACTTTCCCCAGAAAGGGGACTAGGACAATCAGACACTGTCAGTGGAGTTTCCCCTGGTGGGAATGGGGAATTTCCCATCCTTCAGAAAAGTGTCTTCCTCCTTCTCTCATGACCTGCTCCATGATTGTTTTTGGGAACAGCCCCAGCATGGGGTTGGTGCTGCCTCAGGAAATTGATTCAAATGCCCTCCAGCAAGCACAGTACGAATGTTGTCATCTCAGATCTGTAATTAAATCACTGGTGTAACTGTGGGAAATCACAGAACCAAAGACTCACAGAATGGTTCAGGTTGAAAGCACCACTGGAGGACAACTTGTGCAACCTCCCTGCTCAAGCAGGATCCCCCACAGCCGTTTACTCCACACCCTCTCTGGGCAATCTGTTCCAATGCACGGAACTCCACAGAGTTGTCACCCTTGGACTCAGCACTGCTGTGACCACACCTGGGCTGGTGTGTCTGGGTGTGGGGCTCCCTGTTCTGCAGGAATGAGGAGGAAATGGAGAGGCTCTGGAGGAGATCTGCCAGGATGGAGTTGGAGCTTGTGTGGAGAACCTGAGGGACATGGGCCCCTGTACATTTGGAAGGGGGTGCCCAGGGTTGATCCTGCAACTCTTTGAAGGAGTGTTTCAGAGATAACAGAGTTTTTGTTAGGAGTGGGAAGAGAAGGAAGCCTCTCCAAAAGGGCAGTTTGTAAGGATCAGGCCTGAGATGAGGAAAAAGAAAGTCCATATAAAGCATAGGTGTGTCGCGCAAGCGGTCCCCCAGAGGGAGTCAGGATCAGCCCATGGCTTTGTGTTCCAGGGAACAGCCAGAGCTGGTGCAGAGACATCAGGGAGGGTCGAGAAATGCTGCTGGGAGGGAGGTGGGAAAGCAGGAGGGGTGTGTGCAGCCTGCAAGGCCACAGCAGCAGCAGGGCCAGGGCAGGACAGCCTGCAGGAGAGATGGCCAAGAGCTCTGGCAGGGCTGCAAGGCCCAAAGGCACCCAGGCCTTTGTCCCCTTGCCTCTGGCAGCTGCCTCTGCCACTCAGGCCACCACAACCAACTTGCCTGGCAGGTTCTGCACTTGGTTTCTGCCTTGCCCCTCCCTCAGGAGCCTGGCAGGGATTGCCCAGTTTTGGGCCTTTGTTGTTCCTCCCCCTCCCATCCCAGTGCCCCCCAAACAGCCCTGAGCCAGCCGGGAGGGACAAGATCTGCTGGGCCAGGGCCTGGGGCTCAGGCCTTGGCCTTTGTGCTCCACAAAACCAAGGCAGGCTTTGCTCAGCATTGCAGGGGCCTGCCCAGAGCCTTTGTCTGCCTGCACTCCTGGCCTCCAAGGAGCTGCTCCAAGGAGTCCCTGGGGAGGCTTTGTCAGTGCCTGCCCTCAGTGGGGCCCAGCAATGCTTCAAGGCACTTGCAGTTTGCCTTCTGACTTCTTCAGCAACTGCTTCAATCTTCTCTCAGTACCTCAGGATGATGGACTCGTCCGTAAACACACTGTGGGGCTCATTAACACAGTGAAAACAATTCCTTTGTCTTCCTTTAATTGTCTTCAGGTCTTCAAGACATCAACAACTAATTAGAGCTGTTTTGTAGTTTAGCTAAGGTGGAAGATTTTAAAGTGAAAGTCACAAAAAAACCCCTATTTTTTGATGAAAGGGAATGATTTACACAGAGCCTTGGGATGCAAGAGGGTCAGGGTGCAAAGGATTTGGATCCAAAGATAAGGGGGCAAAAGAGATTAGTAGCATTTAATTATTGAACAGTTTAACAGTTATCAAGTGATTCAATAGCATTTGCTCAAATTTCCACAGTGGCTGAATTATAGATTCACAATAACAACATTCCATCACAGTCAATTCACACCCACACCCAGGCAGAGATGTGTGGACACATCAATAGCTGGGTGTGGAAAGGTCCCTCTGAAAAGAATTCTCCTTGTTGTCAGGGAAACACTTCCACAAATCCCTTTGTGTTTCCCAGCAGACAAGGTTCCATGAGGTCTTACAGTGTCACAATGGCCCCTTTATTCCCTGAGTTTCCACAGTGTCACAGTGACCCCTTGATGCCAGGAGTTTCTGTGCTTTTCCATGTTACCTTCGGTTCATTGAGAACCTGCATTGTCTTAATGGGCCTTTGACTCTGCGAGGTTTGGCAGTGTCACAATGGTCCCTTCAACTCCTAAGGCCCTGCAGGGTCACAATGGCCCTTTGATTCCATGGGATTCAGCAGTGTAATAGTGGTCCCTTCATCCCATGAGTTTCCACAGTGTCACAATGGTCCCTTCAGCTCCATAAGGCCCTGCAGAATCACAACAGCCCTTGATTCCAGGAGATTCCTCAGGATGACACCTGGGAGGTCATCATGGAGCCCTGTGACATCCTGTGACCTCACGGCTCTTCAGGAGCCCTGAGAACTTCAACAGGGGGAAGGGCCGGATTCTGCCCTGGGATGGGGCAACCCCGGATGGACGGACAGACAGAGAAGGAGAGGCTAAAAAGCAGTTCCAGGAAAGGGCCCTGGGGGTGCTGGTGGGTGGCCAGTTGGCCCTGAGTCAGCAGTGCCCTGGCAGCCAGGAGGGCCAAGCCTGTCCTGGGGGCATCAGGCCCAGCATGGTCGGCCGGGCCAGGGAGGGGATTGTCCCGCTCTACTCTGCCCTGGGGCGGCCTCACCTGCACCATTGGGGCAGTTTGGGGGGACACAATGGAAGGGAGAGATTGAGCCATTGGAGAGTGTCCAAAAAAGGGCAAGGAAGATGGGGAAGGGCCTTGGGGGCAAGGCGTGTGAGGACACTGAGGGCACTTGATGTGTTCAGCTGGAGAAGAGGAGACTGAGGGGAGACCTCACTGCAGGTCCAACTTCCTGGGGAGGGGTAGAGGAGGGGCAGGGACTGAGCTCTGCTCTGTGGGAACCAGTGACAGGACTAAGGGAATGGCCTGGAGTTGTATTAGGGGAGGTTTGGGTTGGATCTTAGAAAAAGGTTGTTCCTCCAGAGGGTGGTTGGGCACTGAACAGGCTCCCCAGGGCAGTGGGCACAGCACCAAGGCTGACAGAGCTCAAGAAGTGTTTGGATGATCCTCTCAGGCTCATGGTATGACTCTTGGGGATGGTCCTGTGCAGGGCTAAGGGTTGGACTGGATGATCCTTGTGGGTCCCTTCCAACTCAGCACATTCTGTGATTCTGTGATTATCAACCCTGTGTTCAGCACAAAGCCAAAACCTAGCCCTGCACTGGCCAGGGGGAAGAAATTTAACTGTACTCCCCTTGAAACCAGCACAGCCTTTAAGGGCTCTCACAGAAACATCCCACAGTCCGTTTGCCACCCGTAACCAGTGACTCTGAGTTCCTGCTTCCCCAGCCCTCAGAGACAGTCTCCTTACCTGCTCATTCCTCCACAGTATCTGTTCAGTGATGGCATCTAAACGAGACAAGCCCCTGGGAATAATTTACTTGCAAGTCTTCAATTCTTTTGTGGTTAATTAGACAGATCTCAGAAGTGCATTCCAAGTCAATATATTGTATTACTAAAACCATGAGAAAAGATGTCTTTTTTGTGCCCTCTTTGCTTTTCATGTTTTGACATTTATATCAGCAATCCCCAGTTGATATTGTTCCCAGGCACATCCTAATTCAGTCTGAATAGATAAGTAAATCAAGACCCTTCATGTCTGACAATCTATCAGACTTTATCCCTATCCCCACCCCACCATTCCCTCATCAAACCCCTGGCACTCAAAGCAGCCTTGGACAAATCTCAGCTTCCTCCACTCAAGACTGGACCTGCAGGTTTCAGCTCCTTGGCACCAACTCCCACCTGCTTGGCTTGGAGAAAGGGCTGCCCGAGACACAGAGGGATGTTCATTTATTGCCAGCAAACAAAGCCAGAGGAAGGCAAAGCTCAGTAAAACCCAAAAGTCCTTCCCATGCTGTATATCAAGTCCACATTGCCTCCTCTGAACTCCACTTTGCACAGTAGATAGTGTTAGACCAATGGCAAACACCTTCTGTGCCAAGCACGGATCCCAAGATCCCCCCAACATTCCCTGCCCCAGATTCTGTCCATATTTGCCCTTTGCACACAGCAAATCACACATTGTGTGACTCCTCCCTCAGTCTGCAGAGGCTGGAAAAGAGAGAAAATTAATTAAATCCTCTATTGTGCAAAGCTAAATCTGCACTCATCCCAATATTCTGGGCTTACAGGACCTTTATCAAACACATTCTGCAACATCTGTTCACTGGGTAAACATGTGTGTGGATGGCCAGGCCCAAGGAGTGATGCGGAATGGAGTTCCATCCAGTGGTGTTCCCAGAGCTCAGCACTGCCCATTGCTTTCAAGGTGGTTTTCAACAGTCCGCTCTGCCATTCAACCTTCCCAGAGGCTGGTGCCTGACAGGGAATATGATCCATCCACTCCACGCCGAGCTCTCTGGTCCAGGTGTGCACAAGGTTGTTTTGGAAAAGAGTCCTGCTGTCCAACTCCAGTGTTTCTGGAGGGCCGTGTCTCCACAGGACTTGCTGTTCCAGGCCCAGGACGGTGTTCTGGGCAGTGGTGGGAGGCACAGGGAGTGTCTCCTGCCATCCAGAGGTTGTGTCCACCATTGTCAGCACGTAGAACTTGCCTTGGTGGGTTTGGGGAGTGTGCTGGGATCAATCTGCCAGGCCTGCCCACATCTCTAGTTCAGCCATCATCCCCCACCCCACAGGGGTTTTACCCTCTTGGTCTGTTTGATGGCAGCACATGTTTCCCAGGTCTGGAGAACCTGGCAGTTGGTGTCCAGGGTTAAATGCAGCCCTGGATCACAAGCCCAGCTGGATGTTGCACCTCTTCCCTCAGGACCTGAGGTGTCCTGGGCCCAGCGAGCCAGGAATAATTCCCCCTTGTGTTGCCAGTCCAGCTCTACCTGAGACACTTTCATCTCCTCAGTCCCATCCCCCTGTCCATTGCTGGATGTCACTCAGGAGCCCAACTCGTGGCTCCCTGTGCATCTCCAGGATGGACTTTCACAGCCAACCTCTCGACCCGGGTGGCAGGAGGGCCTACCCTGATAAGGCCTAAAATCCCATCAGACAATGCCAACAGTGCCAACTCTCATGCAAGCTGCCTGTGAGATCTGGGAATGGTTTTGGTGTTAAATGATGCTCAAACCAGCCTGGTTCATCCAACTCCAAACACACATCCTGCTTTTGGAAATGAATGAGACAGAGAAACTGGTAACTGGCCTGTACATTTGTGTGGAGCAGTCAAGCACTTCCTACTAGAGAAGTCCAGTCCCCTTTCATCCAGGCAGGTTCTTCTAACACAGCCCTTCTTGGGTAGATGTGTGGAGATTCCTGCCTTAGGTGGGGACGCCCTCCAAGAACACTCCTCAAGTCTGAGCAAAAGAAATCTCCCCACAACCATTGGTCTGGTTGAGTTACGTCAGATCTCTACATAATAATAATTTCTTTTGGCTAGCTTTAATAGAATTGTTTCAATAATTGCTTCAATATAGTGCACTATCCTGTCTTATACTGTACTACTTGTAATTTTAGCCTTTGAATTCTGTAGTAAATAATTCTGATTAAGATCTTTTGCTGATCATTTGTAAGAATAAATTATTCATTTTATAGAAATACTCTCATTTGGCCAATCATTAAAAGCTGTGGGACAAAAGTGGTTCAATCCCACTTGTGTAATTTCTTAAATTTAATTTGTTGACAAAATCTGAGGCAAAAGATTGGATACTTTATTCCTTGAGGCTCTGCAGTGGGACAATGGTTCCTTGATTCCATGAGGTTGCACTGTTTCCCAGCATTCTTGGGCTCCATAAAACCCTGCAGTGTGACAATGGCCCACTGATTCCATCATTTTCCCCAATGTCACAATGGACCCTTGATTCCATGAGGTTCCCCAGTGTCACAATGGTCCCTTTGACTCCAGAAGGCCTTGCAGAATCAGAATGGTCCCTGGATTCTGTGAGGTTCCACAGTGTCACAATGGATCCTTGATTCCATGAGATTCCGCAGTGTCTCATTGGTTCCTTTTGGTTCCAAAAGGTTCTGGGATGTCACACTGTCCCCTTGATTCCCTGATGTTCCACAAAGTCCCAAGGTCCTTTTGATTCCATGAGGTTCTGCAGTGTCCCATGTTCCCTTTGGTTCCAGGAGGCCCCAGTGTATTCCAGTGGCCCCTGGATTCCAGGAGATTCCACAGTGTCCTGGGGTTCCCTTGTCTCTCTGAGTTTTGGCAGTGTCCTGGGGTCCCTTTATTCCCATGAGGTTCCTTTGTTTCCATCAGGCCCTGCCACATCCCAGACTCCCTTTGGTCCCATGAGGTGCTGCAGGGTCACAATGTCCCCTTTATTCCCAGGGTTCCCTTTGTTCCATGGAGTTCCACAGTGCCAAAACTCCCTGGTTCTTATCCTTCCAAAATTTGTGGGCCCATTCTATATCTACCTGGGTTGGAGCACTATTGTGTTTCTGCAGAATTATATCAAAATATATACATATTTTACATATATCATAATTATATACAGTTAAAATACTATGTACTTATGAAAAGGAATCCCAAACACCCCTCGAAGGGAAAAGGAAAGGGGAAAGGGACAGAAAGAAAACCAGAACAGATATACACAATCTATAGAGAACGAGCAAAATGAAATCTCAGTACTTCCCTTGGGAAAACAGGATCACACCATGCCAACAGACCACTTCCCGGATTGGAAAGAAACAACAGGCCCCACAGGCCCAACCAGGCCTCACCAGGCCTCCCCCACATGAGCAGGATCGGCCGCAGGACTCTGCTGTCCTGAACCTCGCCGGAAGAGAAGAGAGCCTCAGTCTCTCCTCCCCTCATATTTATATGTCTGTTTACTTAAAGGAATAGGGGGGAATACTTCCTTGGTTACTTCCCTAGTTCCTTCCTGGTTTCCAGGAAGGCCTAGGCTAAACTACTACAACACACTACAGGACTTTCATCGGATTTCTGTGTCTGTCCTGATCCCCACGGGCCCCACTGCATGTTGAGCTTTGTATTTTCTTCACTCTTTTGTGCTTCCAACACACACCCCCCCCAGTCTGGGCAGAGTCTGGCCCCCCAAAGAACACAAGACCTGACTATTTGTGGGTCCCGCTGCAGGGGCTGGAACTTGGGCCACAACCTGTGCCAGCAGCAGAGAAACTTCTTGGCAATGGAGTTAATAGGAAAACAGGACAGGCTGTGGAGATCAGTGTCAGGGAATGGCCTGGGAAGTGTCTTGAGCATCCTCCTGTTTACCATGACTAGCCTTTCAACCCTTTTCTCTCTGTTTTCTCATACCTGTTCCTTCACAAACCCCCATGATCCCACCATTTCCCTTTCTTTGGTTCTTCCCTAGAGATCCCACAACAAGTCTTGCACAGTCCCCAAATGTGTTTTCTTGTTGCCCATCAGAAGTATCAGACCCTAAACAGAATCCCCCATCTTCAACTGGCAAAGTCATCCTGGGAGGCTCTGCCATTGACCCACTGGGTGAAACTCTCACACAGAGATCACAGAATCATAGAATCGATTGGGTTGGAAAAGACCTCTGAGATCATCGAGTCAAACCCTTGGTCCAAATCCAGTCCATTTACTAGATCATGGCACTCAGTGCCACGTCCAATCTGCGTTTAAAAATCTCCAGGGATGGTGAATCCACCACCTCTCTGGGCAGCCCATTCCAATGTCTGATTACTCTCTCTGTAAAGAATTTTCTCCTGATATCCAACTTAAATTTCCCCTGGCGGAGCTTAAGCCCGTGCCCCCTTGTCCTATTGCTGAGTGCCTGAGATGCTGGAACTTTATTTGAATTGATTTTTTACCTTTAGTTTTTACAATGGTTTATCCAAAAACATGTTAGTTCATGTCCTAGCAACAGAAATTCTTTGGAGAAGGAGTTTGGGACTCAAAGAATCACAGAATGGTTTGGGTTGGAAGGGACATAAAAGCTCAGGTGGTCCAAGTCCCTGGACATGGACAGTGACGTCTTCACTAATTCAGGCTGTTCAAAGTTCTAGACCTTGGCCAAATCCAGGGATGGGACATCCTCTTCTGTTGCAGTTCTTGCCAGCCCCATTGGTAAGTATTACTTCATTTTATCCTATTTCAGTTCAAAGTCATTAACCCGTGTTCTGCCACTACAGCCCTTGGTAAAACGTATCCCTGTGACTATCTTAGACCACGTTTTCATCTGCAGACACCTCGGAGAGTGCTCAGAGATGTCCCAGGAAGGAGTTTGGAGATCTCAAACATATGACCACTCTGTGGGGGCAAAGGAGTCATGGGTTCAGTGGTGTGCAGGCAGAGGACAGCAGAGACCCCTGGGAGTGCTTGAAGAGTTGCTTCAGAGATGGTGAATGTTTTTCTTGTAGCAGAAAACAGCACGAGAAAGAAAGAATTAATGCCAAGTGCAGCTGGAGAGGTCCAGGTTGGCACGAGGAGAAAAGAATTTCCCTCCAAGGGCAGTTCTGTGATCCAACACATCACCCAGAAGGAGTCTGGATGAGCCCAAGGCTTTGTGTGTGCAGGAAGAGCCAGGGAGGACCCAGAGATGTCAGTGAAGGAAGGTGCCAGCCAGGTGGGGCAGCCGGGGGGATGACAACAGCCTGCAGGGAAAGGGGCAGGGCATGGACACCGTAGGACAGCCTGGGCTGGAGAGGAGACAGGGATGGGGAGAAGCTGAAAGGCCCTGACACAGCCACCTTCTGCAGGCCTTTGGCCATGGCTGCTGTCTGTGCCCCTGATGCCAGGAGGAGGGGAGTGCCCCTTGCAACCCTGGGGCCTCATGGCCTCCTTGTCCCTGCTCAGCAGCCTGGCAGGTGCCACCCCATGGTCC
>NW_020885678.1:0-5749 GCF_003945725.1 Corapipo altera
GTCTGTGGCAGTTTGATATAATCAACCTGCCATGCCTCTCCATACTTATACTTATTCCATCGTCCACCATACCATAGGGGCTTCAGTCTTTTCGCCTGTTTAATAGCGGCACAAGTCTCACAATCATGGATAACTTCAGAAATGATATCCATGGTTAAATCCACCCCTCGGTCTCGTGCCCATCTGTAGGTGGCATCTCGGCCTTGATGACCGGAAGCATCATGGGCCCATCGAGCTAAGAAAAACTCTCCCTTTTGCTGCCAGTCTAGGTCTACTTGTGACACCCCTATCTGTGCAGCTCGGTCCGCTTCTCTGTTGTTATTATGTTCTTCATTAGCTCGCTTCTTGGACACATGGGCATCTACATGGTGGACTCTCACATTCAGTCTCTTTGCTCTGGCAGCGATGTCCTGCCACAAGTCAGCAGCCCAGATGGGTTTTCCTCCACGCCTCCAGTTCATCTTCTTCCAGCGGTCTAACCATCCCCATAGAGCATTGGCTATCATCCATGAGTCTGTGTAGAGGTAGAGTCTCGGCCATCTTTCTCGTTCAGCGATGTCCAGGGCCAGTTGGACGGCTTTGAGCTCTGCAAATTGACTTGACTCGCCTTGACCCTCAACAGCTTCTGCCACTCGTCGGGTGGGACTCCAAACGGCTGCTTTCCACTTCCGGTTCCTTCCTACAATACGGCAAGAACCATCAGTGAAAAGGGCATAACACCTTTCTTCATCTGGCAGCTGATCAAATGGCGGAGCTTCTTCAGCTCGGCTCACTGGCTCTTCTTCTTCTTCTACCAGACTGAAGTTCCCACCTTCAGGCCAATTGGTGATAACCTCCAGAATTCCAGGGCGATTCGAGCTTCCCAATCGTACACGCTGCGTAATCAGAGCAATCCACTTGCTCCACGTGGCATCGGTGGCATGATGCGTAGGGGGCACCTTCCCTTTGAACATCCAGCTCAAGACTGGTAATCGGGGTGCCAGGAAGAGCTGTGCTTCGGTGCCAATTACCTCTGAAGCTGCTCGTATACCTTCGTACGCCGCTAAGATTTCCTTTTCCACAGGGGTGTAATTGGCCTCAGAACCTCTGTAGCTTCGGCTCCAGAAACCCAGTGGTCGCCCTCGCGTCTCGCCAGGCACCTTTTGCCAGAGGCTCCAGGAGGGACCTTTATCTCCAGCTGCAGAGTAGAGCACGTTCTTTACATCTGGTCCCGTTCTAACTGGTCCAAGAGCCACAGCATGTGCAATTTCTTGCTTGATCTGCTTGAAAGCTTGTTGTTGTTCAGGACCCCATTGGAAATTGTTCTTTTTACGGGTCACAAAGTAAAGAGGGCTCACAATCTGACTGTATTCTGGGATATGCATCCTCCAAAAACCTATTGCTCCCAGAAAAGCTTGGGTTTCTTTCTTGTTGGTGGGGGGAGCCATTGCTACAATCTTATTGATTATGTCTGTTGGTATCTGGCGTCGTCCATCTTGCCATTTCACCCCTAGGAATTGGATCTCTCGGGCAGGTCCCTTGACTTTGCTCTTCTTGATAGCGAAACCGGCCTCGAGGAGAATCTGGATGATCGTCTGCCCTTTTTTGAAAACTTCCTTTGCTGTATCCCCCCATACAATGATGTCATCGATGTACTGGATGTGTTCGGGAGCCTTACCCTTCTCTAGTGTGCCCTGGATCAGTCCATGACAGATGGTTGGACTGTGTTTCCACCCCTGGGGCATTCGATTCCAGGTGTATTGAACGCCCCTCCAGGTGAAAGCAAACTGTGGCCTGCACTCTGCCGCTAAAGGAATGGAGAAAAACGCGTTGGCTATGTCGATGGTGGCGTACCACTTTGCTGTCTTGGACTCCAACTCGTATTGGAGCTCCAACATATCTGGCACGGCAGCACTCAACGGTGGCGTAACTTCATTTAAGCCACGATAGTCCACAGTCAGTCTCCACTCTCCATCGGATTTACGCACAGGCCAGATGGGGCTGTTGAAGGGTGAATGGGTTCTGCTGACCACCCCTTGGCTCTCCAACTTTCGGATCATTTTGTGGATAGGGATCACAGCATCTCGGTTTGTCCGATACTGTCGTCTGTGCACAGTTGTTGTGGCTATTGGCACTTCTTGATCTTTAACTCGCAGTAATCCTACAATGGAAGGGTCTTCTGAGAGGCCAGGAAGGGCAGACAATTGCTTGGACTCCTCTTCAATCACCGAGGCTATACCAAAAGCCCACCGGTACCCTTTCGGGTCTTTGAAGTATCCTTTTCTTAGGTAGTCCATACCAAGGATGCAAGGGGCTTCTGGCCCCGTCACAATGGGACGTTTTTCCCATTGGTCTCCCGTCAAGCTCATGTCTGCCTCTACTACTGACAATTCTTGAGACCCTCCGGTCACTCCAGAAATAGTAACAGTTTCGGTGCTCTTATACTCTGAAGGCATTACAGTACACTGGGCTCCAGTATCTATCAAGGCCTGGTATTTCTGAGGATCCGATGTGCCAGGCCATCGAACCCACACAGCCCAGTAAACTCGGTTATCTTCTTGGTCCCTCTCCTTCTCCTGGCAGAAGGCAGGGCCCCTCTACTGGTCTTGATCAGAGCATTCGTCGTCAGAGTTTGACTTTGACCTCTTAGACTTTTTGCCGTTGTCGAAGTGGACCTCCATCTTCTCGTGTTTCGGCGATCGCAGTTTCTCTTCTAAGAAATCTCCGTCTACTACATAGACAACTTTCTTGTCAGTCTTCTTTCGCTTCAGCTCCCTCACTCTAGCTTCAAGCTTAGAAGTGGGTTCACCATCCCACTTCTTCATGTTTTCTCCTTTACTACGAAGGTATGCCCATAGTTGGTTACGTGACCAACGCTTGGAGTTCTCTTTCCTTCGACGTGTGAATGACAGGGACCGTGAGCGAGATCGAGACCAGGATCGAGGTCTAGGCCGAGGTCGTCTTTGTCGGTCCCGCCGTGATCTTCCCATTGGCCTTTCTTGATAGTCTCTATACCTTCTGTCCTCTCTGTCTCTAAGGTCGTCCTCATATCTGGAATATTCATAATCTCTCTCCATTCTTTCCCTATCGTAGGTGCGTCGGTAGAGGGGATTGAAGGAGTCTTCCATATTTTCCTCTATGGTTCTTATCCAAGTACACATGGTTTCCACGTTTGGTTCCTCCATCTTTGGATTATATGCGGATATCAAGCAGGAAACATATGGTTTAGGAGCACCTTGAATTACCTTTTTCCACATTGGTTGCGTGCAGGGAACACTCTCAGGAACTTGGATGTCATAATAATCTGGATCAGAATAGATGATCTCCAACATGGCCAATTCCCGTAGGTATTGGATGCCTTCTTCCGCAGTTCTCCACCTTCTTGAAGAACTCTTCAGGGACTCCTTAAATGGGTATTTCACTCTCACTGCGTGGAGGATTCGGAGCCAAAGGCTGGACGCCATTTTCTCTCTCCCCATTTCTTACTCTATCACAGGGTCTCGAGCAATGGATCCCAACTGTCGTGCTTCATCACCTTCAATTACATGACTATCAGCTCCCTTGTCCCAGCATCGCACCAGCCAGGTGAGGACTTCTTCACCAGGCAAGCGCATATAATCTCTCCGTAAATCTCGAAGCTCTCTTGTGGTCAGTGATTGTGTAATTTCACTTTCTCGCATTATTTCTTGTCCATCTCTCCCACGTAGAATCTTTTCCACCTCTCTCTTTACTCTTCCACTCCTACGTGGGACTGCTCCCACTTCCTCCCTATATCTCTCATGTGGAGGTGGAGACTGGGCATGCCGTGGGGATAAGCTTCTATATTGTTCACGCCGCGGAGGTGGATTTCTACGCCGTTCATACTGTGGGGATGGACTCCTACGCCGTTCACGCCGCGGAGATGGACTTCTACGTCGTTCATACCGTGGGGATGGACTCCTATGCCGCTCGCGCCGCGGCGATGGACTTTTGCGTCGTTCACGCCGTGGAGATGGACTTCTATACCAGTCATGCCATGGGGATGGACTCCTGTGTCGTTCGTGATACCCCGCGGGTGGAGGTAGTGAGTAATCTTTAGCGTGCTGAGATAAGGGCCTCCTCCTCCAATCATTCACACCTCCAAGAGAAGGTTGGGTCTGGAGGGGTAGGGATAATTCCCCCTCCAATTGAGGGGGATGCTTTGGCTCCTTCTTTGCGTCTTTTGCAACACTGAATGTGTAGCCAGGGTATAAATCATCAAGCGACAATACACCACCGGCCGTTTGTACTGTTGCTTTCTTTCCTTTTGATGCCATTCTGTATTCCTTTGGTCGTGCCCCTAGTTCCTTTGGACGTGCTTCTTCCCGTGTAGCCGTTTCTTCCTCTTTGGTAGCTGCTTCTTCTCTTCCAATTGCTCCTTCCTCAGTCACAACCACTTCTTCCTCTCTCGCAGTCATGCCTTCATCACTTGCTGTCGCGCCTTCATCACTTGCTCTTGCTCCTTCTCCCATTGCTGCTGCTCCTTCGTCCACTACGTCCTCTGTTCCTTCTTCTTCTTCTTCTTCTTCTCTTTCTTCTGTGCGTTCTAGTTGCGGAGATGGGTCCGTAAGTTCCTTGATCTCCCTTACCCATGTCTTCTTCTTCTTTATAGGGGCAATGATGACCTTCCGGTTCTTAGCTTGGGTCCCGGTTCTAGTGGACTTAGTAGAAATGGCATTGACTTCAGGTTGTGTTTGGACCCCAACTTCTGTGGACCTAATAGGGACATCACTGGTTTCAAGTGGCGTGGTTTGGGTCTCTGTGTCAACCTTAACCCTCTGAAGGTGGTCTATGGCAGCTCGATAAGCATTAGCCAGGCCCCAGCACAAAGCGGAGAATTGCATATTCGGGTCTTTGTAGGAAAAGCACCCTTCTGCCAAACAGCGGGCCATCTCACCAGAATCAAACATTTGTTCTGGTGTGAACTCCCAATTAATGGGGGGTGACACATGTCCTACTAATCTACCGAAATCTTCCCAAGCTCCATGCCACCCGGAGACTGGCCTGTCTGCAACCCTCTCCAAAGTTCCAGCGAGTCCCTTTGAGGTATGATCTTTCCTACAAGAGGGAAAGCAACGGAACCCCATTCTTCCAAGTTTAAGGAGCACTTCCAGTACCTTTATCAATGACAGTATGGTTGCGATGAGATTTACATAGTAATTAGAGCCGATTTTTACCATGGGGATCTCCTTTACCAAACCTTCGATGTCAAAATTAAAGGATGGAAGCAATTCGTTCCATCCATCCTCAAGGTCTGGACGTCTCCCTATAGAATAGCCTGACACAGGTGTAAAGGTGGCTAGAATTATAAGACCAATTAATGAAATAGCCATTGTTTTTGTTATTATTTCTTCCTGATCCCAAAACAAACTTTGTTTATATAAACAAAGTTTCCTTGGCTGCTTTCCCAGACTCTGTCAGTGTTCCCAGACCTGTTCCCAAAACAATAGATCGGTTTGCAAAACAACACTGAGCTTGGCTGTCTTCCCGGAGAATGTTTATCAAAACAAGCCAAGCTTAACCAAAACAACCATCCTCTGCTACCAGAAAAGTTGTACAAGTTTCGAGCTGGCTTCCCGCCAAGTCCCCAAAACTTGACAACAAGGACCCACCTCCCAGAGAGGGAAAAGAGGGAAAAAAAAACCAAGCAGCCAAAGCTATAGCAAATATATATGTATATATATATATATATATTTTACATATGAGACGGTTACACAAAAGGAAAATACCACACACCTGGGGGGGGGGGGGG
>NW_020885678.1:5849-10600 GCF_003945725.1 Corapipo altera
AAGGGGGAGAGACAAAAAGGGGCAAGGACCGAGCAAGTCAAACAGCCAGCCGAAGGCAAACTAGCAGAAATCTCACCACTTCCCTTCGAACAGGCAGAATGACTTGACGCAGCCCAAGGCTCTCCTCTCACGCGAAGCGGATAGCGGCAGTCACTGTAGGCCTCGGCTCCAGATAAGCTCGACCGAAACAGGGACCCACCGTTCTCGAACCTCGCCGGAGAGGAAGAGGGCGCGATCCCTCCCACTGGCTTTATTTATACCTCCAGTTACGTAAAGGAATAGCATGGAATACTTCCGTGATCACTTTTCTAGTTCCTTCCTGGTTATAAGTTGGTCTCCAGGAAGGCCTAGGGTGAAACCACCACATTCTCCACCCCTTATTCCATACTATTTCTTTACGTAACACCCATGTTTCACGTTCGCGTATATATATTCACATATACATATACATATATATATATATGGCTTTTGTTGGTTTCTCGGCATAGTCGTCTCGTCGTTGGAAAATCAATGGCGATGTCAGTTCAGTCCAGATCTTTGGTCTCCTCAGTCACCATTACAGTTCCGATTTATGGCTGTTTCATCACCGGATACCAGCATCGGCTTAGTTCGGGTCTCTCTCTCATCTGGTGACTGGCTTCCTGTAAGAACACAACTTAGGACATACAATCAGTTTTTTCCTAAGGCTAAATTTCCTTGAGGCACACACTGGATGACTCCATCCTTCCTCATTACCCACCACGTATGTCCTGGCCCTTGAGCAAAGACAATCCCACGAATGGGTTTGTCTTGGCCTGAGGCAGGGGTAATCCAAACAGCTTTCCCTAGCATTCCCCTCAAATGGACTGCTGGAACTTTATCTCCATCAACAACGTGAAGGGATTCTGCCTGTGCAGGGCCAGCTCGATTGATAGAACCCCTGGTGTTAACTAGCCAGGTAGCCTTGGCTAAGTTTTTGTCCCAGTTTTTATAAGTTCCTTCACCTAATGACTTTAGAGTGGTCTTTAATAATCCGTTGTATCTCTCAACCTTCCCAGCGGCTGGTGCATGATAAGGAATGTGGTACACCCATTCGATACCATGTTCCCTCGCCCAAGTGGTAACTAATTTATTTTTGAAATGAGTCCCATTGTCTGACTCAATGCGTTCTGGGGTCCCGTGTCTCCATAGGACTTGCTTTTCAAGGCCCAGGATGGTATTCCGGGCCGTTGCGTGGGGTACTGAAAAGGTCTCTAACCATCCCGTTGTTGCTTCCACCATGGTAAGTACATGGCACTTACCTTGGCGGGTCTGTGGCAGTTTGATATAATCAACCTGCCATGCCTCTCCATACTTATACTTATTCCATCGTCCACCATACCATAGGGGCTTCAGTCTTTTCGCCTGTTTAATAGCGGCACAAGTCTCACAATCATGGATAACTTCAGAAATGATATCCATGGTTAAATCCACCCCTCGGTCTCGTGCCCATCTGTAGGTGGCATCTCGGCCTTGATGACCGGAAGCATCATGGGCCCATCGAGCTAAGAAAAACTCTCCCTTTTGCTGCCAGTCTAGGTCTACTTGTGACACCCCTATCTGTGCAGCTCGGTCCGCTTCTCTGTTGTTATTATGTTCTTCATTAGCTCGCTTCTTGGACACATGGGCATCTACATGGTGGACTCTCACATTCAGTCTCTTTGCTCTGGCAGCGATGTCCTGCCACAAGTCAGCAGCCCAGATGGGTTTTCCTCCACGCCTCCAGTTCATCTTCTTCCAGCGGTCTAACCATCCCCATAGAGCATTGGCTATCATCCATGAGTCTGTGTAGAGGTAGAGTCTCGGCCATCTTTCTCGTTCAGCGATGTCCAGGGCCAGTTGGACGGCTTTGAGCTCTGCAAATTGACTTGACTCGCCTTGACCCTCAACAGCTTCTGCCACTCGTCGGGTGGGACTCCAAACGGCTGCTTTCCACTTCCGGTTCCTTCCTACAATACGGCAAGAACCATCAGTGAAAAGGGCATAACACCTTTCTTCATCTGGCAGCTGATCAAATGGCGGAGCTTCTTCAGCTCGGCTCACTGGCTCTTCTTCTTCTTCTACCAGACTGAAGTTCCCACCTTCAGGCCAATTGGTGATAACCTCCAGAATTCCAGGGCGATTCGAGCTTCCCAATCGTACACGCTGCGTAATCAGAGCAATCCACTTGCTCCACGTGGCATCGGTGGCATGATGCGTAGGGGGCACCTTCCCTTTGAACATCCAGCTCAAGACTGGTAATCGGGGTGCCAGGAAGAGCTGTGCTTCGGTGCCAATTACCTCTGAAGCTGCTCGTATACCTTCGTACGCCGCTAAGATTTCCTTTTCCACAGGGGTGTAATTGGCCTCAGAACCTCTGTAGCTTCGGCTCCAGAAACCCAGTGGTCGCCCTCGCGTCTCGCCAGGCACCTTTTGCCAGAGGCTCCAGGAGGGACCTTTATCTCCAGCTGCAGAGTAGAGCACGTTCTTTACATCTGGTCCCGTTCTAACTGGTCCAAGAGCCACAGCATGTGCAATTTCTTGCTTGATCTGCTTGAAAGCTTGTTGTTGTTCAGGACCCCATTGGAAATTGTTCTTTTTACGGGTCACAAAGTAAAGAGGGCTCACAATCTGACTGTATTCTGGGATATGCATCCTCCAAAAACCTATTGCTCCCAGAAAAGCTTGGGTTTCTTTCTTGTTGGTGGGGGGAGCCATTGCTACAATCTTATTGATTATGTCTGTTGGTATCTGGCGTCGTCCATCTTGCCATTTCACCCCTAGGAATTGGATCTCTCGGGCAGGTCCCTTGACTTTGCTCTTCTTGATAGCGAAACCGGCCTCGAGGAGAATCTGGATGATCGTCTGCCCTTTTTTGAAAACTTCCTTTGCTGTATCCCCCCATACAATGATGTCATCGATGTACTGGATGTGTTCGGGAGCCTTACCCTTCTCTAGTGTGCCCTGGATCAGTCCATGACAGATGGTTGGACTGTGTTTCCACCCCTGGGGCATTCGATTCCAGGTGTATTGAACGCCCCTCCAGGTGAAAGCAAACTGTGGCCTGCACTCTGCCGCTAAAGGAATGGAGAAAAACGCGTTGGCTATGTCGATGGTGGCGTACCACTTTGCTGTCTTGGACTCCAACTCGTATTGGAGCTCCAACATATCTGGCACGGCAGCACTCAACGGTGGCGTAACTTCATTTAAGCCACGATAGTCCACAGTCAGTCTCCACTCTCCATCGGATTTACGCACAGGCCAGATGGGGCTGTTGAAGGGTGAATGGGTTCTGCTGACCACCCCTTGGCTCTCCAACTTTCGGATCATTTTGTGGATAGGGATCACAGCATCTCGGTTTGTCCGATACTGTCGTCTGTGCACAGTTGTTGTGGCTATTGGCACTTCTTGATCTTTAACTCGCAGTAATCCTACAATGGAAGGGTCTTCTGAGAGGCCAGGAAGGGCAGACAATTGCTTGGACTCCTCTTCAATCACCGAGGCTATACCAAAAGCCCACCGGTACCCTTTCGGGTCTTTGAAGTATCCTTTTCTTAGGTAGTCCATACCAAGGATGCAAGGGGCTTCTGGCCCCGTCACAATGGGACGTTTTTCCCATTGGTCTCCCGTCAAGCTCATGTCTGCCTCTACTACTGACAATTCTTGAGACCCTCCGGTCACTCCAGAAATAGTAACAGTTTCGGTGCTCTTATACTCTGAAGGCATTACAGTACACTGGGCTCCAGTATCTATCAAGGCCTGGTATTTCTGAGGATCCGATGTGCCAGGCCATCGAACCCACACAGCCCAGTAAACTCGGTTATCTTCTTGGTCCCTCTCCTTCTCCTGGCAGAAGGCAGGGCCCCTCTACTGGTCTTGATCAGAGCATTCGTCGTCAGAGTTTGACTTTGACCTCTTAGACTTTTTGCCGTTGTCGAAGTGGACCTCCATCTTCTCGTGTTTCGGCGATCGCAGTTTCTCTTCTAAGAAATCTCCGTCTACTACATAGACAACTTTCTTGTCAGTCTTCTTTCGCTTCAGCTCCCTCACTCTAGCTTCAAGCTTAGAAGTGGGTTCACCATCCCACTTCTTCATGTTTTCTCCTTTACTACGAAGGTATGCCCATAGTTGGTTACGTGACCAACGCTTGGAGTTCTCTTTCCTTCGACGTGTGAATGACAGGGACCGTGAGCGAGATCGAGACCAGGATCGAGGTCTAGGCCGAGGTCGTCTTTGTCGGTCCCGCCGTGATCTTCCCATTGGCCTTTCTTGATAGTCTCTATACCTTCTGTCCTCTCTGTCTCTAAGGTCGTCCTCATATCTGGAATATTCATAATCTCTCTCCATTCTTTCCCTATCGTAGGTGCGTCGGTAGAGGGGATTGAAGGAGTCTTCCATATTTTCCTCTATGGTTCTTATCCAAGTACACATGGTTTCCACGTTTGGTTCCTCCATCTTTGGATTATATGCGGATATCAAGCAGGAAACATATGGTTTAGGAGCACCTTGAATTACCTTTTTCCACATTGGTTGCGTGCAGGGAACACTCTCAGGAACTTGGATGTCATAATAATCTGGATCAGAATAGATGATCTCCAACATGGCCAATTCCCGTAGGTATTGGATGCCTTCTTCCGCAGTTCTCCACCTTCTTGAAGAACTCTTCAGGGACTCCTTAAATGGGTATTTCACTCTCACTGCGTGGAGGATTCGGAGCCAAAGGCTGGACGCCATTTTCTCTCTCCCCATTTCTT
>NW_020885679.1:0-7890 GCF_003945725.1 Corapipo altera
CCCCCAGCCCCTCCTGCGGGACACCGGCATCTCCATCCCACCGGGATGTTCCTCCCACCCCCAGCCCCTCCTGGGACACCAGGACACTCCCAAGATCCCCTGTGGGGACCCCTCTGTGTCCCCCCACCCCGTGTCCCCCCCAGGGTTCCCATCCCACCTGGAGCCCCCTCCGGTCCAGCTCTCCGGCGGTCAGGGCGCTCTGGAGCTGCTGGAGCCGCTCCTGGAGCAGGGAACCATCGGACATGGAGGGAGCGCTCGGAGAATCCTTGGAATCGCTCTCCAGCGGGGCACTGAGCAGCTGGAATGTGCTGGAACGCTGCTCACTCTGGGCCAGCTGCACCCCAACACCACAGCAGTGGGGTCAGGGGGAACTGGGGGGACTGGGAGAGGGTTCAGGGCAAACTAGGGAACTGGGAAAAGGTTTGGGGAGACTGGGAGGGGATACAGGGGGAACAGGGAGGGGGGTCAGGAGGAGCTGGGGTAACTGGGAGGGGGGTCAGGGGGAAGTGGGGGACTTGGAAAGGGTTCAGAGGGAAATGGGAAGGGGCATGGGGGGAACTGGGGGGCTGGGAAGGGGTCCAGGACAAACTGTGAGGGGGTTCAGGGACAACTAGGGGGAACTGGGAGGAGATTCGGGGGAAACTGGGGAGACTGGGATGGAGTTGAGCAGGAACTGGAGGGACTGGAAAGGGTTCGGGAGAAATGGAGAACTGTGAGAAAGATTGGGAGGGAGTTCAGGGGGAACTGGGGGAACTGGATTCATCAGCCGGGGGGTGGGATTTCCCGGGATCGGTACCACAGCTGTCTCTGGGATTTCCCGGGATCGGTACCACAGCTGTCTCTGGGATTTCCCGGGATCGGGGCCACACCTGTTTCTGGAGCAGCTCCGCCCGTTCCTTGGCCTCCTTGGCCTCCGCTTCCCGCTCTCCCAGTGCCCGCCGGGCCCGGCCCAGCTCCCCCTCCAGCACCCGCCGCTGCAGCTCCAGGCGGCAGCTCCGGCTCTCCAGCGCTTCCAGGCGCCGCTTGGCATCCAGGAGCTCGGCCCCCCCGGCCCGCGCCGCGCTCAGCCGCTCCTGCGGGGCGGGAAGGGCTCCGGAATGCCGGCCTGGAGCCGGGATGGGCCGTGCCCGCCTGGCAATGCCCACAGCATTCCCACTTGGAAGCGATGTGGGAATGCCCACTTGGGCTGCCCAGAATTCCCACTTGGATATGGAGGTTTGTGGCAATGCCCACCTGGGCTGCCTGGCATTCCCACTTGGAATCCCACTTCATTGGGATTCATGGAGTTTGCACAGTGGGTTTTATCAGTTTTACTGGGATTTCTGGAGCCTGCACGGGGTGTTCACCAGTTTTACTGGGATTTACATGGGATCCATAGGGGAGTTCACCAGGTTTACTGGGATTAATGGAGGATGAAGATGTGGCAATTCCCACCTGGGCTGCACATCATTCCCACTTGGAAGTGATGTGGGAATGCCCACCTGGGCTGCCAAAATTCCCACTTGGATATGGAGGTTTGTGGCAATGCCCACCTGGGCCACCCAGAATTCCCACTTGGAAGCAGAGGGACATGGGGATGCCCACCTGTGCTGCCCGGCATTCCCATTTGGAAGTGGGGGTTTGTGGCAATGCCCACCTGTGCTGCCCGGCATTCCCGCTCGGAATTGCGGAGGCTCCGCTCCAGCGCCGCCACCTTGTCCCGGAGCTCGCGGCGTTCCCGCTGGGATTGGCGCAGGGTCTCCTCCTGGAGCAGGAGTGTGGCCTGGGAGCTGCTCAAGTCCCCCCGGCGCCCTGGAAAGGCACAGCCCCCACCCCCCTTCAGCGGGAAAACGGGTGGGAATGGGATGTCCGCTGGTTTTCCTGGGATTTACGAGGGATCCAGAGGGGGTTACGAGGTTTACTGGGGGTTATGGGGGACAAAGAGAGGGTTTACTGGGGTTTATGGGAATGTAGAAGGGGTTTACTGGGGTTTATGGGAATGTAGAAGGGGTTTACTGGGGTTTATGGGAATGTAGAAGGGGTTTACTGGGGTTTATGGGAATTGCAGGGGGGATTTCCTGGGATTTACAGTGCCTGCACAGGGGGGTTTTACCAGTTTTCCTGGGATTTACAGGGGATCCATAGTGTGGTTTACCAGTTTTACTGGGGTTTATGGGAGGTTCAGGGGGGTTTCACCCACTTTACTGGGATTTATGGAGTTTGCTCGGGGCACTTCCCGGTTTTACCGGGGTGGGTGGGGGATGCAAAGGGCTTTCACCAGTTTTATTGGGGCTTATGGGGGATGCAGGGAGGGTTCACTGGGGTCTAAGAGGGATGCACAGGGGTTTTACCCATTTTATTGGGATTTATGGAGATTGCACAGCAGGTTTCCCAGTTTTACTGGGATTTACACGGGATCCATAGGGAAGTTTACCAGTTTTACTGCAGTTTATGGGGAATGCACAGGGGTTTTACCAGTTTCATTGGGATTTATGAAGTTTGCTCGGGGGGTTTTACCACTTTTATTGGGGTTTATAGGAAATACAGGGGACATTTACCAGTTTTACTGGGGTTTACGTGGGATCCAGAGCAGGTGTGACCAGTTTTACTGGGATTTATGGGGCCTGCACTGGAGTTTTACCCGCTTCACTGGGATTCATGGAGTCTGCACGGAGGGGTTCACCAGTTTTACTGGGATTTACATGGGATCCATAGGGGAGTTCACCAGTTTTACTGGGATTTGTGGAGGATGAGGAGGGGCCTTACCCATTTTATTGGGGTTTAGAGGGGACATAGGAAGGTTTTTACCAGTTTTTACTAGAGTTTATGGGGAATCCAGAAGGGTTTTAACCATTTTTTTGTGGTTTAGAGGGGATGTAGAAAGGTTTTTACCAGTTTTACTGGAGTTTATAGGGGATCCAGGAGGGTTTTACCCATGTTATTGGGGTTTATGGGGTATATATGGAGGTTTTTACCAGCTACACTGGGGTTTACAGGAGATGCAGGGGGAGTTTTCCCAGTTGTACCAGTTTTACTGGGGTTCCTGATGTTTGCACCGGAGGTTTCACCCATTTTCCCAGGAGCCATGGGGGGGGGGGAAATCCCAGGGACCACCCTCCAGTCTGGGCGGCACCATCGCCCTCCCCGTGCCTCAGCTTCCCCCAAAAGGGTCCAGCACAGGCCAAATCACCCCAAACCTCACCCAAAAAATCCCATCACCCCCATCACCTTCCTCGCTCTCTTCCATGAGCTTCTGGAGCTGCTGTGCCCGGGAATTGGCGTTATCCCGATCCTGCTCCGCCTCCGCCAGGCGCCGGCCCAGGCTCCCGACCTGCACGCGCAGCTCCTCCTGGGGGCGGGAATGAGCTGGGAAAGGGGATTTTTGGGATAACAGCGGGGGGGGGGGGGGGGGGAGGAGAAGGGGGATGTACCCGCTCTCGCTGCGCCTCCTGCAGCTCCCGCAGGAATTCCCGCAGGGCCGCCCGCGCCGCCTCGGGATCGGATGCGGGGTCGGGCTCCGGGGAGGAGCCGGGGCTTCCTGACCCCTCTGGGGCCCCGCCTGGGTGGGACAAACAGCGGGAATGGGGACAAACACCGGGAACGGGGACAGCGGGAGCAGCACCCGGGGCAGGATGAGAGGGGGAGGGGGATGGACCCCAGGGATGTAAGGATGAGGCAATGGGGTGGGAGGGACCCCAAGGATGCAGGGAACAGAGCAATTGGAGAGCCCAGGGCTGCAGAGAAGGGAGCAATGGGATATGTGGGACCCTGGTGATGCAGGGGACAGAGCAGTGGTGTATGGGAGACTCCCAGGGATGGAGCAATGGGGTGATGGATGACCCCAGGGATGCAGGGAATGGAATAACTGGGTATGGAGGATCCCCAGGGATGGAGCAATGGGATGATGGGCAACCACAGGGAAGCAGAGGATGGAGTAACAGAGTGATGGGGAATCCCCAGGGAAGCAGAGCATGGAGCAGTGGGGAGACGGGGATCCCCAGGGAAGCAGAGCATGGAGCAGTGGGCTGACTGATGGGTAACCCCAGTGACACAGTGCCCGCCGCAGGACGCACCCCTCTTCCCCAGCCCTGCCGCAGCCCCGGGGCTCTCACCGGGGGCCGGGGGGCCGGGCCGGGCTCGGGCCATGCCCACGGTTCTCCGCAGGGCCGCCTGGAGCCCGCCCAGCCGGGACTCGGCCGCCCGGCGCAGCTCCTCGCCCCGGGCCAGCTCCGCCTCCAGCCCCTGGGCCCGGCCCTGGGCCGCGCTCAGCCGCAGGCTCAGCTCGGACACTTCGCCCCGCGCCGCCTCCACCTTCAGCTGCAGGTTCCGGGAGTCCGCCAGCAGCTTCTTCTCGTTGCCGCGAGCCTCCTCCAGGCTCCGCGCCAGCTCCTTCTCCCGCTGCCGGAATTCCGCCTCCGCCTCCGCCAGGCGCTGCTGGAGCTGCTGGAGCTGCGGGAGGGAAGGGGCCATGGGCCAGGGGGTGGTGACAGGGGTGGAGGGCGGGGTGAGGGAAGAGGGGGAGTGGTGGGGATGGGGGACCCCTAAGGATGCGGGGGATGGAGCAATGGGGGAGGGGGACCCCAGGGGTGGAGCAATAGGATGAGGGGGGACTCCAGGGAGGCAGAGCATGGAGCAGTGGGGTGATTTTGACCCCAAGGGATGGAGCAATGGGATTATGAGGGATCCCTAAGAATGCAGATGGTGCAATGGGGTGATGGGGGACCCCATGGATGAAGGGGATGGAGCAATGGGTTGACAGGGAACTCCAGGGATGCAGAGGGTGGAGTAATGGAGTAATGGGGGACCCCAGGGATGCAGGGAACACAGCAACAGGGTGATGGGGATACAAGGGATGGAGCGCAGGGTGAGGGAGACTGAGGGGATGGAGTGATAGGAGACCCTCCAAGAATGGAGCAATGGGATACAGGAACCTGCAGGGATGCAGGGGATGGAATGGTGGGGTGACAGGGACACCCAGGGACACTCAGGGACACGGGATACCAGTTATGGGGTGATGGAGGTGACTGGGGACAGCAGGCACCGAGCTGTGGGGTGAGGGGACAGCAACACCTCTGGACACACAGCCGGGGGGGGACAGGGATACTTTGAGGTGTGGGGCACCAAGCAACGGGGTCCTGGGGATCCTTGGGGACCCCTCACCTCCTTCCTGGCAGCCTCCGTGTCGGCCTCGCTCTCCGCCACCTTCCTCCTGAGGCCGAAGGCTTCGCGGCGGCTCCGCTCCTCCCGCTGCTCCTCCAGCGCCACGCGCGCCTGCAGCTCTCCCACCTCCCTGCTCCGCCGGCTGTTCTCGCTGTCCAGGTCCTTCACCTGGCCCGGGAGGGGACGGGGGGCGGCTTGGGGACACTCCGAATGGCTTGGGGGGTCCTCACAACCCTCCTCCTCCTCCTGCCCCCGGACCTGCCGGCGCAGCTCCTGCAGCTCCCGGCGGGCGTCCAGGCGGCCGCGCTCCAGGTCCCGCAGCGCCGCCCGCAGCTCCGTCACCTCCCGCTCGGCCGCCGCCCGCCCCGCCTCCAGCAGCGCCAGCCGCTGCTCCTTGTCCTCCCCGGAACGCTTCAGGCTGCGGGAAGCGGGAGCAGGGGCTGGAAGCACCTCCCAGGGGGTCCCAGCATCCCCCCGGCCCAGCAGCGTCCTGAGCATCGCCCTGTCTGAGCCAGGCATATCCCGCTCCAGTCTGTCCCCATCCGGGCTGTCCCCCCATCCTGGGTATCCCCCCATCGAGTCCCCCTATCCCCAGATTTCCATCCCCTTGTTCCGAGTGGCATCCAGACCTGGAGCAATTGCCCGTCTCAGCTGGACATCCCTGTGTCCTGATCCTCACCCCCACCCCGGGGATCACCCTCCAAGGTGCTGCGTCACCCCTGCACCTCCCAGCTCTTGCTTCCCCTCATCCCGTGTATCTCCCTAACTCCTGCACCTCCCAGCTCCTGCTTCCCCTCATCCTGAGCATCTCCCCATCCCCAAACTTCCATCCCCTTGTCCTGAGTGTCACCCGGACCTGGAGCATTGCCCCATCCCAACTGGAGCATTCCTGTGTCCTGATCCTCACCCCCACCCCGAGGATCACCCTCCAAGGTGCTCCATCCCCTCCGCACCCCACTTTGTGCCCCCCGTGCCCCCCCGGCCCTGACCTGATGCGCTCCCCCTCTGCCCTCCGCAGGGCCGCCCGTAGCTCCTCGTTGGAGCGGCGCAGGGTCTCCTTCTCCCTGGCCTCGTCTCCCAGGGCCCTGCGCGCCTCCTGCGCCTGCCTCCGCTCCGCATCCCGCCCTTCCCGGCTCTCCCGGGCGTCCCGCTGCGCTTCCAGCAGCTCCCGCCGCCCGGCTGCCCGCGCCTCCGCCGCCGAGCGCAGCTGCGCCCGCGCCTCCTCCGCCTAAAACGGGGCCGTCAAGGGGGGCCCGGGGGTCCAGGGACGGGGGGTCTCGGGGCGGGGGTCACCTCCCGCAGGGCGCTGTCCCGCTGCTTGGCCGCCGCCGCCGCCTGGTCCCGGAGCGCCCGCGCCTCCCGCTCGTGGGTCTGAGCCGCTGCCTCCGCCCGCGCCCGCAGCGAGAGCAGCTCCGAGCACAGGGACTGCGGGGACAAGGACACCCCGAGACCCTACAACGGGCTGGGGGAGCCGGGGGGCGGGGAAAGGGGGATGGGGGCACGGAGAGCAGTGCAACGGGGATGAGGGCAACGAAAGGGGAGTACAAAGGGGATGGGGGCAAGGACGGGGGGGTGCAATGGGGATGGGGGCAACGAAAGGGGAGTACAAAGGGGATGGGGGCAAGGAGGGGGGGTGCAATGGGGATGGGGGCAAGGAGAGGGGGTGGAATGCGGATGGGGGCATGGAGAGGGGGTGGAATGGGGATAGGGGCACAGAGAAAGAGTACAATGGGAATGGGGGCATGGAGAGGGGTGCAGTGGGGATGGGGCCCCGGAGAAGGATGCAGTGGGAATGGGGTTCTGGACAAGGGGTGAGTTGGGGGTGGGGTTCCAGGGAGGGGGTGCAATGGGGATGGTGCAGGGATGGGGTGAGCTGGCTTGGGTACCACAGCTGAGCAGCCCTGTTGCTGAGGGGATGCAATGGGGAGATGGGGGGCTTGAAATTGGGGGGCTGCAAGAAGGGGGGGGTCACTGGGGGGGTCTTGCAATGGTGGGGGTGTGACTCAGGCAGGGAGAGGTGCAATGGGGAGGTGCCCAGGCATGGGGGGGCTGCAGTAAGGGGGTGTTCAGGTATCAGGGGTGGCAGTAGAAGGGATACCCGGGCATGGGGGCTGCAATGGGGGACCACAGGCAACAACCACGCATGAGAGAGTTGCAGTAGGGAGTGCCCAGATATGAGGGGATGCAATGGGGGGACCATGGAGGACCCCCAGGCACAGGGGCTGCAATGGGAGGGGATACTTCAGCTTTGGGAGTTGACATGAGCGGGGACAGCCCAGTATGGGGCTTGCAGTGGGGGACACACTGGGCTCTGTGCCATTCTGGGGGGGCCCGGGAGCCCCCCAAGCCCACCTGCTCCTTCTCCTGGTGAGTGGTGACCTCTCTCCGCTGCTGCTCCAGCTCAGCCGTGGCCTCGTCCAGGCTCCGCTGGAGCCCCGCCAGCGTCTCTGCCAGGGCCGCCCTCTCCTCCTCCTGCAGGGCCAGGGCCTGGGGGGGCATGGCTCAGCCGGGGGGCACGGAGCAGGGACAGGGCCGGGGGGACCCGGGGACACCCACCTGCTGCTTCTCGCTCTGGTGCTGCTGCCGCAGCGCCGCCAGCTCGGCCACCAGCTCGTCCTGCTCCTGCATCAGCCGGCCCCGCTCGGCCTCCAGCTCCTCCTGGGAACAGCACCCAGGAACATCAGCCATCACCAGGGAACACCAACCATCACCAGGGAACCCCAACAGCACCAAGGAACCCCAACAGCACCA